>NW_022442746.1:0-4214 GCF_009761245.1 Sapajus apella
GATGCAAAGCAATCCTCAAAATCCATACCATGAGAAACTCTACAGACAAACGACTTGGTTTCTTAAATAAAATGTAATAATAAAAAAAAAAAGAAATGGGAAGGAAGGTTGTTGACTAAAAATTTTAAAAGACAGAAGGAAAACCCATAATGAAAATCAGGTAAAAGTAAACTGTGATGCTTATGGAAGCACGGAAGGGGAAACCAGGAAGAAAAGAAAAGAGTCGCCACAAGAGGCTGGACCACACCTCCTTCCACAGGGAGGAAGAGGACCCTGGCTGGTGTCACAATCAAGCAGCAAAGCTTGATTTCCCAGCCTGAGTGCTGAGTACAGGGGTATTCACCTTCTGGCAACCCATTAAGTTAAACAATTGTTTTTACGTGGTTTTCTGTATCTGTATTAAATTTCACCATTAAAAAACGGTTAAATGAAATCTCATAAAGAGCATTAAGTGTTACCTGGAAAATTACAATAGGCAGGATGAGAGCAATTGGGCATCTGTGAGAAGTGGCACCTAAGCCAAATTGAATTGACAAAAAAGAAGGCAGCCTTTGGAAGATCAGAACATTCCAGAAGAGAATATAGAAAAAAGGGGTGATGCAATGGCTCACTCCTGTAATCCCAGAACTCTTGGGAGGGCAAGGCAGGAAGATCACTCTAGCCTAGAGTTTGAGACTAGCTCAACATGGTGAAACATTGTCTCTACAAAAAAGGCAAGAAGCAGCCAGGCCTGGTGGCTCATGCCTATAGTCCCAGCTACTCTGACGGCTGAGGTGGGAAGATCCCTTGAGGCCAGGAGGTCGAGGCTGCATTGGGTCGTACACTCATGCCACTGCACTTCAGCCTGGAATGCAGAGCAAGGCCATGTCTCAAAAAAAACGAGAAAAAGAAAAGGCCTAAGAAGAGGGTAAGCTGTGTGGCATTTGAGTACTGAATGAATTCCAGTGTGACTACAAAGCGGTGAGCTCAGGAAGAACATTTACAGGTATCACAGATTTCTGGATGCTTACAAATAGCAGAAACTATAAATGTTAACTCAGGGATGCTACGTATATCCTAGTGATAAGACACAAAATACATCAGATGTGTAAAAATTTTTGTGTGATGCTTCAAAATAAAGATTGCACGACTGTTCACACTGGAAGCTGAACCTGTCCTCTGTGGGCTGTGCAATGAACTAAACTCAGAATGTGTTATTGCTTAGAATGCATGAACTGCCCACCACAGTATCTGGGAGGATGACCTGTCATCCTATAAAAATAAGAAATCAACAACGGGTATGGAATATTGACATCAGATAATCTTATTCTAGAACAACGCTCTAATAAACGTATTTCCCAGCCTTACCTACTCTAAATCCCAGTCATGGGGCACCTCCACAAGAAATCTGAAGCAGTCCAAAGAGTCGGCCTTGTGCTTCCACGCTGTCAGGCTGGCTGACACGAAACAACCCTCCAAGCTCTTCTCAGGTATCATAATCTTCTTCATTATCTTCTGTCACTAAAGAGAACACCAAGGCAGAAAAGTGAGAACAAAACCTACAGCCCTAGAGGACTCATTGTTTTCAACGAGTTAGGCCATGATTCTTCCAACTCAGGAACCAAGGGCCTCTGTCTGTGGTGGGTACAGCAATGGCCACATGTGAGTCAGGCACTGAGAGGGCAGGTCAGCTACAAGTAAAGGGAAGCCAGGAAGCTATTGCTCTACATGTGTGGGGGCTCCTGCACTCCTGCATGGCAGCAGCTAAGCAGTTGAGGAGGACTTAGAATATTAGGGGTCAAGGAGGGAAGGGACATTTAAAAGCAGAGCTTTTGGCTGGGCGTGGTGGCTCAAGCCTGTAATCCCAGCACATTGGGAGGCCAAGGCGGGTGGATCACGAGGTCAAGAGATCAAGACCATCCTGGTCAACATGGTGAAACCCCATCTCTACTAAAAATACAAAAAATTAGCTGGGCATGGTGGTGCGTGCCTATAATCCCAGCTACTCAGGAGGCTGAGGCAAGAGAATTGCCTGAACCCAGGAGGCGGAGGTTGCGGTGAGCCGAGATCACGCCATTGCACTCCAGCCTGGGTAACATGAGTGAAACTCCGTCTCAAAAAAAAAAAAAAAAAAAAAAGCAGAGCTTTCGATTATTAAAGAAGAGCTCTAAAGAGTGTTGAGCCTCTCATCACTGAGAGTACCTAGACAAAAGCTGAACGAAAATCAGTACACAACAACCCTCCCAATTCAGTGTGCCGAGCCCAAGTGTCTCACCATGTGGCCTTGATCTCATTGTGCAGTAACCAGGGAACACAATGTAAAGTTCACCGCTCTATGTTTATTTTGGCATTAATTCTACCACAAAGAACATATAGGTATGTTTAACAAAGCATAAAATCAGAGGATAAGGGCAAAAGGGAGAACAAAATGTGTTATACAGGGTTCTCCTTCTCAGAAAGGAGCAAATAAATAGTTTTACAGGCAGAAATATTTTTCTGGCACAAAATTCTACAAAAAATTTCTCATAAATGACTTTTCAAAAGGGGACATGACATGATGCAATGGACACGACTTGCATCATATTTTACAGCAAACCCAGAAGTGTACTTCACAAGACCAATGTGTGGTCCTCGTAAGCTGATGATTAAAGACATCTGCCAAATAGGAAATGTGATGGACAGCAATGATGGATGTCAACAATATCAGCCCAATACTCCAACCAATTCCATATCTCCTTTTTAGAAAATAATCAGAGAAACTGAAACTTTTCCAGCTCTGAACCAGAATTCTTTACCTGTCCCATAAATAAGCTTTCAGAGGTTTGGAGCTGCTTGTTGCTGCCTCAGAAAGGCCTCAGCGCCTTTCTGGAAAGGTCTTCCTTCCACTTGAGGGCACCTGAAGTGACAAATGCCAAGCTCCAGTTAGACTTGTTTACATGTCTCCCCTCCCCCGAGATCCATCCACAATGCAGCATTTCAACAGTCAGAAAATCTCAAAATCAATAGACCCCCAAATATAGACATTCCTTTGGGTACCATTTCAAGAGTCAAGTTCATAGCAGCAACCAACTAAATTTAAGCTTACCTGAGGCTTCTGTGGACTCCTTCTTCTCTTCCTTGCAATCTTCTTCTTTGAGTAAATCTTCTATATCACTGGTCTCATCAATTAAGTTTCTTCACCCCAGTTTCTGACCACTGCCCACTTGAGAAGGCTCTGAAATCTTTTTCCTAAAAGTGCCCTCATTTTCCAGGTCCTCTTCCTCTGCACTGAGTGAAGACCTTTCTTCAGATTCATCTTCAGATGCAAATGCCTCATCAGCTGTGCAATGCCCAGAAATGATGAGGTGAGGGCTGCTTTCTTCATCGACAAAGACTTCACCAGATTTACAGGGTCACTCCAGGGATTAGGTGGTGACAGCTCTGCTTTACTACCTTCTCCAACAGTCTTTGATCCTGAAATGCCCCTCTCTCCTGCAGTGCAGTCCTCTTCCTCACTGCTTTCCCCAGCTTATTCCACTTTTCCTTCTGCTGAGCTCCCCTCAAGCTCATCATCACAGTCAGCAAATGCTGGCAAATCTACTTCACTGTCTTCTTCCAACTCCTCAAGTTTCCCTCGTTTGATGCCCTTAGCAGTCATATACTGATCAGTCACCTCAGCGTTTTCCTCCTCTTCTGCTTCCTCATCACTAGAGATGGTTTCCAATCTGTCATCTTCAGAAATTTCATCTTCATCATCACTATCTCCACATCCATCTTCATCTGCAAAAATGGCTTTCTGACGCATTCGATCAGTTTCAAGTCCATTTGTTTTTCTTCCTTTGGCATCAACAGCCTACATTATTACCAAGGAAATGCAAATGAATTCAATTTGCAGGTTCATCAGCAAATCTAGAAATGACAATATAGTCAATGAAAACACAAAGAAATAGAAAATGTCAAAGAATTGTTTAGGATGACATAGCAGAGGTAAAAAATGATCTGATAAACACTGGAAGAGTTAATATGCAAACTCAGGCATGGTTCCCTAATACCACACTTCAAAAAATATAGAGAGAGAATAAATGAATAACCCTTTAAAAAGATTAATCTAAGTTTAGAAAACAATTGCTCAAAAAGGAAGTTAGTGTTTTGTAGATCTTTTGGAAACCTCATCAATTTCTAAGCTAAAAACACATGATCCTTAGGAGAAATGGCTAATTCCAGGCCCAAAGTAGAAAGAAGATAAAATGAGCCTG
>NW_022442747.1:0-4214 GCF_009761245.1 Sapajus apella
TCTAAAACAAAAGCGGAGATATGTAGCAGAATAATTCTCTAGATGTACATTAAACTTACAAAGGTAAACAATTGTGTGAATGTCGCAGTTGAATAACCCTTTCTTTGGAGAAACTGGAAAGAGATAGTTAAAGCCATATGCAGGCTCATAAGATTTAGCAGTATGATCGCGTCTGAAGCAAAGGAGAATCGTCTCTTTGAAACTGCTCTTTTATGTGTTCGTTCACCTTCGGAAGTTGCATCTATGTTTAGATTCAGCTACCTGGAAACACGGTTCTTCTAAAAGCTGTGTTTGGATATTCCTGAGTGAAAGGGAATAATGGGTATAATGAGAAATATCTGGCTCTAAACAAAAGCGGAGCTATGTAGCAGAATGATTGTCAAGGTTTATATTAAAGTTACAGAGTTAAACAATTGTGTGACTGTAGTAGTTCACTAACACTTTCTTTCGAGAATCTGGAAAGAGATATTTCCAGCCATATACAGAATCTTAACAATCAGCTTTAAGATCGCATCTAAATCATATGAGAAACGTCTCTTTCAAACGGCTCCACTGTGTGTTCGTTCACCTTAGGAAGTTGCATCTATGTTTAGATTCTGCGAGTTACAAACACGTTTCTCCAAAAAGCTGCGTTTCGATATTCCTGAGTGAATGGGAGTATAGGGATTAATGGGAAATATCTGGGTCTTAAAAAAAACCGAGCTGGTAGCAGAATGATTCTCAAGGCACAAGTTCAACTTACAGAGTTAAACAGATGTGTGAAGGTAGCAGTTGAGAAACTCTTTCCTTGGAGAATCTGGAAAGACATATTTCCAGCCATATACAGGCTCATAAAAGTTAGCTTTAAGATCGCGTCTAAACCACAGTAGAAACGTCTCTTTCAAACTGCTCTGCTGTGTTTTCGTTCACCTTCGGAAGATGCATCTATGTTTAGATTCAGCGAGTTGGAAACACGTTTCTCCAAAAAACGGCGTTTGGATATTCCTGAGTGAATGGGAGTACAGGGTGCAAAGAGAAATATCGGGCTCTAAAACAAAAACGGAGCTATGTAGCAGAATGATTGTCAAGGTGTATGTTCAACTTACAGAGTTAAATAGATGTGTGAATATAGCAGTTCAGAAACACTTTCTTTGGAGAATCAGGAAAGAGATAATTCCAGCTATATACAGGCTCATAAGATTTAGTGGTAACATCGCGTCTAAACCACAGGAGAAACGTCTCTTTCAAACTGCTCTGCTGTGTGTTCGTTGACCTTAGGAAGTTGCATCTATGTTTCGATTCAGCGAGTTAGAAACACGTTTCGTCTAAAAGCTGCGTGTCGATATTCTTGAGTGAATGCGAGGACACAGTGTAATGAGAAATATCTGGCTCTAAAGCAAAAACGGAGCTATGTAGAAGAATGATTGTCAAGGTGTATATTAAACTTACAGAGTTAAACAATTATGTGAATGTAGCAGTTGAATAAAGCTTTCTTTGGAGAATCTGGAAAGAGATATTTCCATCCATATACAGGCTCCTAAGAATTAGCGGTAAGATCGCGTCTAAACCACAGGAGAAACGTCTCCTTCAAACTGCTCTCTTATGTGTTCGTTCACCTTAGGAAGTTGCATCTATGTTTAGATTCAGCGAGTTAGAAACACGTTTTTTTTTTAAATCTGCGTTTGGATATTCCTGAGTGAATGGGAGTATAGCGTGTAATGAGAAATATCTGGCTGTAAAACAAAAACGGAGCTATGTAGCAGAATGATTGTCAAGTTGTGTATTCAACTTACAGAGTTAGACAGATGTGTGAATGTAGCAGTTCAGAAACGCTTTCCTTGGAGAATCTGGAAAGAGATATTTCCAGCCATAAACAGGCTCATAAGATTTAGCGATAACATAGCATCTAAACCACAGGAGAAACGTCTCTTTCAAACTGCTCTGCTGTGTGTTCGTTGACCTTAGGAAGTTGCATCTATTTTTCGATTCAGTGAGTTAGAAACAGGTTTCTTCTAAAAGTTGCGTGTCGATATTCTTGAGTGAATGGGAATATACAGCGTAATGAGAAATATCTGGCTCTAAAAAAAAAAAAGGAGGTATGCAGCAGAATGATTGTCAAGGTGTATATTACACTTACAGAGTTAAATAATTGTGTGAATGTAGCAGTTGAATAACCATTTCTTTGGAGAATCTGGAAAGAGATATTTAAAGCCATATACAGGCTCCTAAGAATTAGCGGTAACATCGCGTCTAAACCACAGGAGAATCTTCTCTTTCAAACTGCTCTCTTATGTGTTCGTTCACCTACGGAAGTTGCAACTATGTTTAGTTTCAGCGAGTTAGAAACACGTTTATTCTAAGAGCTGCGCTTGGATATTCCTGAGTGAATGGGAATAATGGGTGTACTGAGAAATATCTGGCTCTAAAACAATAGTGGAGCTATGTAGCAGAATGATTGTCAAGGTGTATACTAAACTTCCAGAGTTAAACAATTGTGTGAATGTAGCAGTTCACTAACCCTTTTCTTTGGAGAATCTGGAAAGGGATATTTCCAGCTATATACAAACTCTGAAGAATTAGCTTTAAGATCGCATCTAAATCATACGAGAAACGTCTCTTTCATACTCCTCCACTGTGTGTTCGTTCACCTTCGGAAGTTGCATCTATGTTTAGATTCTTCGAGTTATAAACACGTTTCTCCAAAAAGCTGCGTTTGGATATTCCTCAGTGAATGGGAGTATAGGGTTTTATGAGAAATATCTGGCTCTAAAACAGAAACGGAGCTATGTAGCAGAATGATTGTCAAGATTTATGTTCAACTTCCAGAGGTAAACAGATGTGTGAATGTAGCAGTTCAGAAACACTTTCTTTGGAGAATCTGGAAAGAGATAGTTCCAGCCATATACAGGCTCATAAAATTTAGCGGTAAGATCGCGTCTAAACCACAGTAGAAACGTCTCTTTCAAACTGCTCTGCTGGGTTTGGTTCACAGTGGGAAGTTGCATCTATTTTTAGATTCAGCAAGTTAGAAAGAGGTTTCTTCTAAAAGCTGCGTTTGGATATTCTTGTGTTATTGGGAGTATAGGGTGTAATGAGAAATATCTGGGTCTAAAACAAAAACGGAGCTATGTAGAAGAATGATTGTCAACGTGTGTATTCAACAGATGTGTGAATATAGCAGTTCAGAAACCCTTTCTTTGGAGAATCTGGAAAGAGATATTTCCAGCCATATACAGGCTCATAAGAATGAGCTTTAAGATCGCGTCTAAACCACAGGAGAAACGTCTTTTTCAAACTGCTCTGCTCTGTGGTTTTCACCTTAGGAAGGTGCATCTATGTTTAGATTCAGCGAGTTAGAAACACGTTTTTCTAAAAGCTGCGTGTCGATATTCTTGAGTGAAAGGGAGTATACAGTGTAATGAGAAATGTCTGGCTCTAAAAGAAAAACGGAGCTATGTAGCAGAATGATTGTCAACATGTATGTTCAACTTACAGAGTTAAACAGATGTGTGAATGTAGCAGTTCAGAAACACTTTCTTTGGAGAATCTGGAAAGACATAATTCCAGCCGTGTACAGTCTCATAAGATTTAGCGGTAAGTTCGGGTCTAAATCAAAGGAGAAACTTCTCTTTCAAACTGCTCTGCTGGGTTTGGTTCAATTTAGGAAGTTGCAGCTATTTTTATATTCAGCGAGTTAGAAACAGGTTTCTTCTAAAAGCTGAGTTTGGATATTCCTGGTTTATTGGGAGTATATGGTGTAATCAGAAATATCTGGCTCTAAAACAAAAACAGAGCTATGTAGCAGAATGATTGTCAAGGTGTATATTAAACTTCCAGAGTTAAACAATTGTGTGAATGTAGCAGTTGAGAAAACCTTTCTTTGGAAAATCTGGAAAAAGATATTTCCAGCCATATACAGGCTCCTAAGAATTAGCTTGAAGATGGCATGTTAATCATTTGAGAAACGTCTCTTTCGAACTGCTCCGCTGTGTATTTGTTCACCTTCGCAAGTTGCATCTATGTTTTGATTCAGCGAGTTGGAAACACGTTCCTCCAAATGGCGGCGTTTGGATATTCCTGAGTGAATGTGAGTATAGGGTGTAAAGAAAATTATCGTTCTCGAAATCAACAACGGAGCTACGTAGCAGAATGTTTGTCAAGGTGTATATTCAACTTAGAGAGTTAAAAAGATATGTGAATGAAGCAGTTCAGAAAACCTTTCTTTGGAGAATCTG
>NW_022442748.1:0-4213 GCF_009761245.1 Sapajus apella
GATAGACTGGATATGGAAAACGTGGCACATATACACCATGGAATATTATGCAGCCATCAAAAACGATGAGTTTGTGTCCTTTGTAGGGACATGGATGAACCTAGAAACCATCATTCTCAGCAAACTGACAGAAGAGCAGAAGATCAAACACCGCATGCTCTCACTCATAGGCGGGTGTTGAACAATGAGAACACATGGACACAGGGAGGGGAGCACTACACACTGGGGTCAGTTGGGGGGAAATATGGGAGGGACGGTACGGGATGGCGAGCTGGGGAGAGATAGCAAGGGGAGAGATGCCAGATGTAGGTGATGGGGAGGAAGGCAGCAAATCACACTGCCACGTGTGTACCTATGCAACAATCTTGCATGTTCTTCACATGTACCCCAAAACCTAAAATGCAATAAAATAAATAAATGGGAAAAAAATAAAGAAAAAAAAATCTAAAAATAAATGGTGAAGAAATATTAAAAAAAAAAAGAAAAATAGACTAAGAGCAAAACTCTTGCATAAATGATCCCTTTTAGCATACTATATAAACTCTTCTAACACATTTTTCATATAATATTCTATATTATAGATCATTTTATATCAATGCACAAATAATGTATTCTCTCCTTTTTATGGATGCATAATATTTACTGTATTTATTTTCCTAATTTCCTACCAATGGACATTTGGTTTGTGTGTAATCTTTGCTAATTTAAAAAATGATATACTAAATATTCTTGTGCATATGCACTTTGCATGTGTTCTTTACCTAATTTCACATTTAATACTCTCAAACTCAGTAAAAAATGTTCACCTTATCTTCTTCTGTAGATCAAGAAGTTGAGACCCAGTTAAGTTAAGGAATTTGTCCACGTACACCTACATCATAAAAAATAAATGTTGTAGATGGGACCAAGTCTATTTTACTCAAAGAGGGAAGGCCCTCTTTTTACTGGAAAATGAAGCAAAACAAAGCAGACAGGGACAATAAAGGTGACATGATTACTTAAAAGCTGTACAATATTAACACTTGTATTTATATGATATACAGGCTATTTTTATTAACCCTTAGGTGTTCCAGTATGGTTATATTATACATATCATTGATTGAGGGCTAACTTAGTGTACATACTTAATAAATATTAAATAATTAAGGAAGATACTCATGCATATATCAGATCAGAAACTTCTAAAAATCTCTCAATTTCAGTGCATTGCTATTCATTTTAAAAATATTCAAGTTGGAAAAATAATTTTCAGAAACTCAATTATTTAGAAATAGTCTAATCTCATTTAGTGCTTATGTGTTTTCTCCTAGGAAGATGCTTCTCAATTATATTACTAGGATTTAAGATTTTCAAATTGTTTTCTTCATATATTTCTGAATATGATAGCTGTTGCTGTTTAAACCTAATCTACGTGAATAATTTAATTGTAGTAATTTACTCCTCCAGAACACAGAAGAATAATTTGATTAATTTACTCTTCATTAAATAGAAGCTTTCACTACCCTGGAAGAACATCAGTTATATTTGGAAACATATATGGCTTTTTGCTTTGACAACTGCCAGAGCTACCATACTCAAAGGCTTGATGATCTACTACTGAATTTGAAAGAGAAAACCACAAAAAATTTACAAGCACACTACAGAAAGATGTCAAACTTTCCCAGAAGAGGTAGATGTGACTGAATAGTTTAAATGCACTGTCATAAAATTCTAGACACATCGAACTTAATGCAAACGAGTAAACTCATGAATTGGAATGAAGTAACACTTCTTTAAGAATGCAAATTAAAAAGGAAACATCAAAATAATGAAATCTGCCATTTCTTTCTCCACTGAGAAAATTCTTTACCCAATCTCAAAAACAGGCCGGGCTCTTTGGATAACAATGATAGAAAAAAAGGTATTTGATGTAGGAATTGGTATTAAGAACTCTCCCAAGACACTCCGGTTAGTATTTTAATAACCTTATAGGAAAAATACTGTAATTAGTTGTATTCGTTATACATAGTTAAATATTCATTAAATCAGAGAATATTGTAGAAGAAAAATGAATTTATTTTCAAAAACATTGTACAATTCAATGTCACTGTTTTCTTATCTCTATTGATTGGAACAATTCTTTTGTCTGAATACGTGTGTGACAGTGAAACTTTCAATCAGGTATAATAGATGTTTTAAGATTGTACATTTCAAATACATAGAGAAATTGTCAAATTTAAGTTTAGAAATGTCTTAAATAACTTTAAAAAATGCAAATATAACATGTGTACATTATTGGGAATTTGGAAATCATAGGAAATTGGAAATAAGAAAATAAAAATCCCATATCACCACCACTCACAAGCATCCATCGTTAGTTAATTAAGTTTTCTTCCAGTATTTTTTCGGTATATGAAATATAATGTTAAATTGAAATACCATACTAACATTGTGATGAGATAAAAATGAGTGCAATCGATTATATCACAATAACAATAAAAATTGCTATGTAAATTTTTTAGCATAAATCGGTTTCTATTTCCCTAGGATAGGTACCTAGAAGCAATTCTGGGGGGGGGGGGGCAGTTGAAACTGCATGCATGTGCAGAGGGGTGAAGTAGGTAGCACAGCCTTGCAGTGTCTTACCACTCTTTATCAGTTGTGTTCTTGGTCAGCCTAAAGCACTGATTCTCTTCTGATTTTTCCTTACTTAGTGACGATGCATTCTGTGCCAGTATTTTCTAAGGCATCTTCCATCCAACCACCTATGTAAGCATCACCTTCAGTACTTCTTCAAATGCAGATTTGAAGGTCCAGTCAACAAATGTTAGAGTGCCATAGTTTCATAAATATATGTTTTTTCACAATCACTCTAGATGTTCTTATGTGACACAGAATTTGAGAACTACTTCCTGATTAATGGGAGAAATCTGGAGCTTGATTTTTCTTCTTACTGTTATTTTGGTCTCTTTTTAACTCAGAAAACATGAGAACTCATTCAGATTTGCTTTGAATAACACATCCGTTACTAACTACATGGCCTTAGGCAAGTGTGTTTGAATTCCTGTGTGTCCAAATGAAGATGACAACACTGGCATCATCTATTAGAGTGACTTTTGTAAGAATCTAATGGGATAATGTATGTGAAACTTCATGTTACAAAACCTGATAAATAGTAGGCACTTAGCAAATGTTAGTCTTCTTACTTCATTAAAACTGAGAGAGATTTACTAATGGAACAGAACAGAGGTCTCGGATGAAACGCAACATATCTACAACCATCTGATCTTTGACAAACCAGACAAAAACAAGCAATGGGGAAATGATTCCCTGTTCAATAAATGGTGTTGGGAAAACTGGCTAGCCATGTGCAGAAAGCAGAAACTGGCCCCCTTCCTGACACCTTACACTAAAATTAATTCCAGATGGATTAAAGACTTAAACATAAGACCTAACACCATAAAAACCCTAGAAGAAAATCTAGGCAAAACCATTCACGACATAGGTGTAGGCAAGGACTTCATGACCAAAACATCAAAAGCATTGACAACAAAAGCCAAAATAGACAAATGGGACCTAATCAAACTCCACAGCTTCTGCACAGCAAAAGAAACTGTCATTAGAGTGAATCGGCAACCAACAGAATGGGAAAAAATTTTTGCAGTTTACCCATCTGACAAAGGGCTGATATCCAGAATTTACAAAGAACTAAAACAGATTTACAAGAAAAAAACTAACAAGCCCATTCAAAAGTGGGCAAAGGATATGAACAGACACTTAACAAAAGAAGACATACATGAGGCCAACAAACATATGAAAAAATGCTCATCATCACTGGTCATCAGAGAAATGCAAATCAAAACAACTTTGAGATACCATCTCACGCCAGTTAGAATGGCAATCATTAAAAAATCTGGAGACAACAGATGCTGGAGAGGATGTGGAGAAATAGGAACACTTTCACACTGTTGGTGGGAGTGTAAATTAGTTCAACCATTGTGGAAGACAGTGTGGCGATTCCTCAAGGACCTAGAAATAGAAATTCCATTTGACCCAGCAATCCCATTACTGGGTATATATCCAAAGGATTACAAATCGTTCTACTATAAGGACACGTGCACACGAATGTTCGTTGCAGCACTGTTTACAGTAGCAAAGACCTAGAACCAACCCAAATGCCCATCGATGATAGACTGGATATGGAAAACGTGGCACATATACACCATGGAATATT
>NW_022442749.1:0-4213 GCF_009761245.1 Sapajus apella
GATAGACTGGATATGGAAAACGTGGCACATATACACCATGGAATATTATGCAGCCATCAAAAACGATGAGTTTGTGTCCTTTGTAGGGACATGGATGAACCTAGAAACCATCATTCTCAGCAAACTGACAGAAGAGCAGAAGATCAAACACCGCATGCTCTCACTCATAGGCGGGTGTTGAACAATGAGAACACATGGACACAGGGAGGGGAGCACTACACACTGGGGTCAGTTGGGGGGAAATATGGGAGGGACGGTACGGGATGGCGAGCTGGGGAGAGATAGCAAGGGGAGAGATGCCAGATGTAGGTGATGGGGAGGAAGGCAGCAAATCACACTGCCACGTGTGTACCTATGCAACAATCTTGCATGTTCTTCACATGTACCCCAAAACCTAAAATGCAATAAAATAAATAAATGGGAAAAAAATAAAGAAAAAAAAATCTAAAAATAAATGGTGAAGAAATATTAAAAAAAAAAAGAAAAATAGACTAAGAGCAAAACTCTTGCATAAATGATCCCTTTTAGCATACTATATAAACTCTTCTAACACATTTTTCATATAATATTCTATATTATAGATCATTTTATATCAATGCACAAATAATGTATTCTCTCCTTTTTATGGATGCATAATATTTACTGTATTTATTTTCCTAATTTCCTACCAATGGACATTTGGTTTGTGTGTAATCTTTGCTAATTTAAAAAATGATATACTAAATATTCTTGTGCATATGCACTTTGCATGTGTTCTTTACCTAATTTCACATTTAATACTCTCAAACTCAGTAAAAAATGTTCACCTTATCTTCTTCTGTAGATCAAGAAGTTGAGACCCAGTTAAGTTAAGGAATTTGTCCACGTACACCTACATCATAAAAAATAAATGTTGTAGATGGGACCAAGTCTATTTTACTCAAAGAGGGAAGGCCCTCTTTTTACTGGAAAATGAAGCAAAACAAAGCAGACAGGGACAATAAAGGTGACATGATTACTTAAAAGCTGTACAATATTAACACTTGTATTTATATGATATACAGGCTATTTTTATTAACCCTTAGGTGTTCCAGTATGGTTATATTATACATATCATTGATTGAGGGCTAACTTAGTGTACATACTTAATAAATATTAAATAATTAAGGAAGATACTCATGCATATATCAGATCAGAAACTTCTAAAAATCTCTCAATTTCAGTGCATTGCTATTCATTTTAAAAATATTCAAGTTGGAAAAATAATTTTCAGAAACTCAATTATTTAGAAATAGTCTAATCTCATTTAGTGCTTATGTGTTTTCTCCTAGGAAGATGCTTCTCAATTATATTACTAGGATTTAAGATTTTCAAATTGTTTTCTTCATATATTTCTGAATATGATAGCTGTTGCTGTTTAAACCTAATCTACGTGAATAATTTAATTGTAGTAATTTACTCCTCCAGAACACAGAAGAATAATTTGATTAATTTACTCTTCATTAAATAGAAGCTTTCACTACCCTGGAAGAACATCAGTTATATTTGGAAACATATATGGCTTTTTGCTTTGACAACTGCCAGAGCTACCATACTCAAAGGCTTGATGATCTACTACTGAATTTGAAAGAGAAAACCACAAAAAATTTACAAGCACACTACAGAAAGATGTCAAACTTTCCCAGAAGAGGTAGATGTGACTGAATAGTTTAAATGCACTGTCATAAAATTCTAGACACATCGAACTTAATGCAAACGAGTAAACTCATGAATTGGAATGAAGTAACACTTCTTTAAGAATGCAAATTAAAAAGGAAACATCAAAATAATGAAATCTGCCATTTCTTTCTCCACTGAGAAAATTCTTTACCCGATCTCAAAAACAGGCCGGGCTCTTTGGATAACAATGATAGAAAAAAAGGTATTTGATGTAGGAATTGGTATTAAGAACTCTCCCAAGACACTCCGGTTAGTATTTTAATAACCTTATAGGAAAAATACTGTAATTAGTTGTATTCGTTATACATAGTTAAATATTCATTAAATCAGAGAATATTGTAGAAGAAAAATGAATTTATTTTCAAAAACATTGTACAATTCAATGTCACTGTTTTCTTATCTCTATTGATTGGAACAATTCTTTTGTCTGAATACGTGTGTGACAGTGAAACTTTCAATCAGGTATAATAGATGTTTTAAGATTGTACATTTCAAATACATAGAGAAATTGTCAAATTTAAGTTTAGAAATGTCTTAAATAACTTTAAAAAATGCAAATATAACATGTGTACATTATTGGGAATTTGGAAATCATAGGAAATTGGAAATAAGAAAATAAAAATCCCATATCACCACCACTCACAAGCATCCATCGTTAGTTAATTAAGTTTTCTTCCAGTATTTTTTCGGTATATGAAATATAATGTTAAATTGAAATACCATACTAACATTGTGATGAGATAAAAATGAGTGCAATCGATTATATCACAATAACAATAAAAATTGCTATGTAAATTTTTTAGCATAAATCGGTTTCTATTTCCCTAGGATAGGTACCTAGAAGCAATTCTGGGGGGGGGGGGGCAGTTGAAACTGCATGCATGTGCAGAGGGGTGAAGTAGGTAGCACAGCCTTGCAGTGTCTTACCACTCTTTATCAGTTGTGTTCTTGGTCAGCCTAAAGCACTGATTCTCTTCTGATTTTTCCTTACTTAGTGACGATGCATTCTGTGCCAGTATTTTCTAAGGCATCTTCCATCCAACCACCTATGTAAGCATCACCTTCAGTACTTCTTCAAATGCAGATTTGAAGGTCCAGTCAACAAATGTTAGAGTGCCATAGTTTCATAAATATATGTTTTTTCACAATCACTCTAGATGTTCTTATGTGACACAGAATTTGAGAACTACTTCCTGATTAATGGGAGAAATCTGGAGCTTGATTTTTCTTCTTACTGTTATTTTGGTCTCTTTTTAACTCAGAAAACATGAGAACTCATTCAGATTTGCTTTGAATAACACATCCGTTACTAACTACATGGCCTTAGGCAAGTGTGTTTGAATTCCTGTGTGTCCAAATGAAGATGACAACACTGGCATCATCTATTAGAGTGACTTTTGTAAGAATCTAATGGGATAATGTATGTGAAACTTCATGTTACAAAACCTGATAAATAGTAGGCACTTAGCAAATGTTAGTCTTCTTACTTCATTAAAACTGAGAGAGATTTACTAATGGAACAGAACAGAGGTCTCGGATGAAACGCAACATATCTACAACCATCTGATCTTTGACAAACCAGACAAAAACAAGCAATGGGGAAATGATTCCCTGTTCAATAAATGGTGTTGGGAAAACTGGCTAGCCATGTGCAGAAAGCAGAAACTGGCCCCCTTCCTGACACCTTACACTAAAATTAATTCCAGATGGATTAAAGACTTAAACATAAGACCTAACACCATAAAAACCCTAGAAGAAAATCTAGGCAAAACCATTCACGACATAGGTGTAGGCAAGGACTTCATGACCAAAACATCAAAAGCATTGACAACAAAAGCCAAAATAGACAAATGGGACCTAATCAAACTCCACAGCTTCTGCACAGCAAAAGAAACTGTCATTAGAGTGAATCGGCAACCAACAGAATGGGAAAAAATTTTTGCAGTTTACCCATCTGACAAAGGGCTGATATCCAGAATTTACAAAGAACTAAAACAGATTTACAAGAAAAAAACTAACAAGCCCATTCAAAAGTGGGCAAAGGATATGAACAGACACTTAACAAAAGAAGACATACATGAGGCCAACAAACATATGAAAAAATGCTCATCATCACTGGTCATCAGAGAAATGCAAATCAAAACAACTTTGAGATACCATCTCACGCCAGTTAGAATGGCAATCATTAAAAAATCTGGAGACAACAGATGCTGGAGAGGATGTGGAGAAATAGGAACACTTTCACACTGTTGGTGGGAGTGTAAATTAGTTCAACCATTGTGGAAGACAGTGTGGCGATTCCTCAAGGACCTAGAAATAGAAATTCCATTTGACCCAGCAATCCCATTACTGGGTATATATCCAAAGGATTACAAATCGTTCTACTATAAGGACACGTGCACACGAATGTTCGTTGCAGCACTGTTTACAGTAGCAAAGACCTAGAACCAACCCAAATGCCCATCGATGATAGACTGGATATGGAAAACGTGGCACATATACACCATGGAATATT
>NW_022442750.1:0-1435 GCF_009761245.1 Sapajus apella
AGGATGCCTTGGCCTCCCAAAGTCCTGGGATTAGAGGGATGAGCCACCGAGCTGCCTGAGCACTTTCTTATGTCATTACATAGCCTAACCCTGGTGGGGGCAGTGGCTCACACCTGTAATCCCAGCAACTCTGAAAGTCAAGGTGAGAAGGTTGCTTCAACCTAGGAGTTGACCAGCCTGGGCAACATAGCGAGACCACCCCTTGTCTCTACAAAAATACAAAAATTAGGCCAGGCGTGCACCGCACCTGGCTAATTTTTATATCTTTCATAGAGACAGGGTTTTGTCATGTGCCCAGGCTGGTCTCAAACTTCTGAGCCCAAGCCATCCTCCCACCTTGGCCCTCAAAGTGCTGGGATTACATGGCCCAGGCAGCCTCATGTTTTCTTTAGGCAGTCCCCCACTGTTGCGCCCTTGGATAATTTTCTTTTTTTGTTTTTTTTACGCAGGATTTTCAGTCTTGCAAGTGGGAGTGCTGTGGTGGGATCACAGCTCATTGCAGCCTTGAATCTTGGGGTTCAAGCAGCTGGGAGGCTGACGTGGGACTACAGATATAGGGTCACACCATGTTGCCTAGGCTGCTCTCGAACTCCTGGACAGAAGGGATCCTCCCACCTCAGCCACACCTGAACATAGTTTTCTATTTTTGACCTACATAAACACTGTACTGGGTCGGAGTTTGTCAACTGCCATTCTCCAGCCAGTGACCCACAGGACCTAGCTGAGACATCGCGGTTACCAGGCTCCACTCTCAGGAAAAGACAACACATCTCCAGGCGCTGTACTGCCCCTGTGACTTCTCCGAAAATGCGCCCCTATGATGTTGCAGAGCACCCACCCCAAGTGAAGCCAATCAGAAGTCTCAAAGAAAATGTCAGTTGCATGCTAGTCAGATGCAGGCAGTGTTCATGTTTCAAAAGCTAACGCTGGCATGACCGACTCAATGTTGACCCAGAAAAATTAAAAAGTGAAAGATAAAAATGCATAAAATAGGTCAAGCATGATGGCTCATGCCTGTAATCCCAGCACTTTCAGAGGCCAAGGCAGGTAAATCACAAGATCAGGATTTCGAGACCAGCCTGGCCAATAAGGAGGCTGAGGAGGGAGAACTGCTTGAACCCAGGAGGCAAAATAAAAAGAACCTCCAAAATGCTAATATTCTGATATCAAAGTCTACAGTAAAATATCCCTTCACAGCTGGGTGTGGTGACTCACACCTGTAATCCAGCACTTTGGGAGGCTGAGGCCAATGAATTACATGAGATCAGGAGTTCGAGACCAGCCTGGCCAACACAGGAAAACCCATCTCTACTAAAAATACAATTACCCATGTGTGGTGGCAGGTGCCTGTAATCCCAGCTACTTGGGAAGCTGAGGTAGGAGAATCACTTGAACCCAGGAGGTGGAGGTTGCAGTGAGCCAAGATCATGCCATT
>NW_022442750.1:1535-3420 GCF_009761245.1 Sapajus apella
CAGCTAATACACACAGTACTAAATGAAAAATGTAATATTTTCAAAACATAAACATTAGTGTAACCTTATTTGATTTATAAAAATCATTTTTTTAAGTAATAGAAACACAAGATTCTCCTGAACTGCAACATTTCAGCTAGCATTTATCTACTCAAGATTAAAATAATACAACAGCTGTAAAAAGTCAAGAGCTGGGCCAGGGAACCGTGGCTCATGCATGTAATCCCAATACTCTGGGAGGCCGAGGCGGTCAGATCACCTGAGATCTGGAGTTCAAGACCAGCCTGACCAACATGGTGAAACTCCATCTCTACTAAAACTACAAAAATTAGCTCAGCATGGTGGCACTCTCCTGTAGTCCCAACTACTAGGGATACTGAGGCAGGAGGATCGCTTGAACCTGAGAGGTGGACATTACAGTGAGCTGAGAGCATGCCACTGCACTCCATCCTGGGTGACAGAGCAAGACTCTGTCTCAGAGAAACAAAAAAGTCAAGAGCATGGGAAGTAGTAAAATTAAACATAACCAACAATCTCCCATCAGAATAGCTCCATTTTTTGTTATCATTATGTGTTAAAGTCTATTTGCTAAACATTGATATTTGTACTAAAGTTTCAAGTGCACCATATAACACATTAGTGCTAAGTCTAATATCCTTTGCTGTACACTAAACTTGAATATCATACTTATAGATCAAAACAAAAGTATTTTTCCGAAGGCAATTACCATTAACACTGCTTTAAAATTATAAAATGTGAAGATTGTTTTTATAATGTCACAAAAGCTGAACATTATTGTCTTTAAACAAAATAATCTAATGAATCACCATCACTAAAAAAGCCCCACAACGTAATCTATTTCACCTTATAAAAAGCACTGATATTTATAAAACTGTCATAGTCAATTTAAAAAACTTTAATAGCAAACTATTTTTACTTAGAATAGTACTACATTAACAATATAATAGAAACATAGGCCAGGTGTGGTGGCTCACACCTGTATCCCAGCACTTTGGGAGGCCAAGGCAAATGGATCACTTGAGGTCACAAGTTCGAGATCAGCCTGGCCGACATGGGGAAACCCCATCTCTACTAAAAATACAAAAATTAAGCAGGCGAGGTGGTGGGCACCTGTAATCCCACCTATTCAAGAAGCTGAGTTAGAAGAATCACTTGAACCTGAGAGACAAAGGTTGTAGTGAGCCGAGATCATGCCATTGCATTGTAGAATGGGTGACAAGAGCAAAACTCCAGCTCAAAAAAAAAAAAAAAAAAAAATCCCATTACTTTAAGGCAATGTAGATACAGTCAGACTTTCTACAGCAATCTGAACCACATTATAAAGCCAAAAAAACACACCAGCTAATACTATTTAATATATATAGTACTAAATGAAAAAGGTAATATTTTCAAAACAGAAACAGCAGTGTAACCTTACTGGACTTGTAAAAACAATTACTGGAGTTATAAATGTAATTTTTAAAAATAACAGAAATAAAAGATCCTCCTGAACTGCAATATTTGAGCTAGCATTTATTTACTCAAGATTAAAATAATACAACAGCTATAAAAAATCAAGAGCTGGGCCAGGTGTGGTGGCTCACACCTGTAATCTCAGCCCTTTGGGAGATCGAGGCAGGCAGATCACCTGAGGTCACGAATTCAAGACCAGTTTGACCAACGTTTAAAAACGTTGTCTCTACTAAAAACACAAACTTAGCTGGGCATGATGGCGCATGACTGTAATCCCAGCTACTCGGGAGGCTGAGGCAGGAGAATTGTTGGAACCCAGGAGGCAGAGGTTGCCATGAGCTGAGATCGCACCATTACACTCCAGCCTGGGCAACAAGAGCAAAACTCCAACTCAAAAATAAATAAATATCAA
>NW_022442750.1:3520-4212 GCF_009761245.1 Sapajus apella
ATTTGAGGACAGGGGTCTGAGAGCAGCCTGGCCAACATGGTGAAACCTCATCTTTACTACAGAAATTAGCTGGGCATAGTGGCAGGTGCTTATAATCCCAGATTCTTGGGAGGCTGAGGCAGAAGAATCACTTGAACCTGAGAGGCGGAGACTGCAGTGAGCTGAAGCCACGCCACACACTCCAGTTCTGGGCAACAAGAGTGAAACTCCATCTCAAAAAACAGAGAAAACTGACGCTGAGTCCTACTTATTGTATTTACTTTTCAAAAATAAAATAAAAATTAAAAAAAACATTATAAAAGACATTACTCAGTAATACACTTTAGTTGATGATGGAAACGGGTCTTTCTGTGTGTGATGGATTATATTGTTTACTAAGAATGACGGCAAAGAATAATGAGCCGAGCCGTCCCCAGGCAGAAAACTGCTCAGGGTGTTCTAGAATAGTAAACAACATATAGATGTCATGCACTAGTTAAACCAGTTCTTAAAACACAGGATACATGACCCTGACCCTATTGCTTCCTCATAAGCAATCTTTCTAGTTTACTCTTTGATTAGTAGTGAACAGGCACTAGCTGCCTGCCTAGTTTATCTTTATTCCATGAAAAAACACAGAACACCTGCTCGTTAAAAATAATCACTTGTTCACAAAGAATAAATAAATGGGTCAGAGTCTGCTCTGGGCTCTC
>NW_022442751.1:0-4211 GCF_009761245.1 Sapajus apella
CCTGGCCCTGGGCAAGTTCTTTATCCTTTCTGTGCCTATTCCTTCAGTTGTAAAGTGGGAAAAAAAAAATAGCAATCCCTAGGAATATTATTTGGTGCTAAAAACAAATGGGCTACTAAGCCATGAAGAAACATGGAGGAATCTCAAGTGCTTATTACCAAGTGAAAGACGCCAATCTGTAAAAGCTACATACTGTATGACTTCAACTATATGATATTTTGGAAAAGGCAAAACTACAGACAGTAAAAAGATCAGTGGTTGTCAGTGGGTAGGAGAGAGAGAGGGGATGAATAGGCAGAATACAAGTGAATTTTAGGGCAGTCAAACTATTCTGTATGATACTGTAATGGTGGATACATGTAATTATACATTTATCCAAACCCACAGAACGGATAACAGGAAGCGTGAACCCTGAAGTAAATAAACTACGGACTTCAGGCAAAAATGATGCATCACCGTAGGTTCACTGATTATAATAAAGGTACCACTCTGCAGGTGCAGGATGTTAATAGTCAGGGAGGCTGGGCATAGCGGTGGGGGAAAGGGTGGATGAGAACCCTGTACTATCCGCTTTGTTTTGCTGTGAACCTAAAATTGCTCTAAAAAAAAAGTCTTGCCAGGCACAGTGGCTCACTGCACTCCAGCCTGGGTGACAAGAGTGAAACTCCGTCTCAAAAAATAAATAAATAAATAAATAAATAAATAATGTTTTTGAACAAGCGATATGAAAACAACTACAACTCATCTAGCTCACAGATGCTGACTGACTGAATCCTGTTACACCAGTCATAACTACAGCTTTAATTGGACAAGAGACTGATTTCAGTAACTTTCTCTTGATAAGAAGACCACCAACCATGGACTGGCTCTGGCCAATTCACAGAGGCTGCATATTTGCGTGACTTCCTGTCCTGAAAAGATCTTTTGATGTATAGGGCTTAACTGAAATTCATTTAAATGTTAAGTCTCTACCCCAAAGTGAACATGGGTCATATGCTATTTGCATGTTTATTCAATACACATGAGTCAGGATCGACTTCATGAATATTTATAGCTCCTCCTATAACTTGTTGAATATGTATGTTTAGCCAACCCATTCAGCATAAAGCTGAACCCACCTCCTTTGAAGTGCCTGACTCTGGTTTTGGGAGGCCAAGGTAGGAGGGTAACTTGAGGCCAGGAACTTGAGAACAGCCTAGGCAGCATATCGAGACCCTGTCTCTAATTTTTAAAAAGTGTACTTCCCGGCCTGTGGGATGGCCACTTTGCAGGCTGTAACCCTTTATAAGAGATAAAGTAAGCCAGGCAAGGTGGCTCATGCCTGTAATCCCAGCACTTTGGAGCCTGAGGCGGGTGGATCATGAGGTAAGGAGTTCGAGACCAGCCTGGCCAACATGGTGAAACCCTGTCGCTACTAAAAATACAAAAATAAGCTGAGCGTGGTGGTGCACGCCTGTAATCCCTGCTACCAGGCAGGCTGATGCAGGAGAATCGCTTGAACCCGAGAGGAGTAGGTTGCACTGAGCCAAGATGGTGCCATTACACTACAGGCTGGGCAACAGAGCAAGACTCCGTCTCCATAAATAAATAAATAAATAAAATATATATATTATATATAATGTTTATTTGAACATCTATTACATGCTTGACATATTCCCAAGTCCTGGGAATATGGAAATAAAAAGACAAGGTCTATGTCCCACTGGACTTCACCTTTCCTGCAGGATTAAGGGACAAATAAGCTGTGCTTTAATTATACCTTATTCTGGCACTGTCATACTGTTCAAGTGACTCTCTTTTCATAAAAGTTAGTGAAATGGAAAAATACCATAGAGGTATGGCAAAGAAAACTGGCATACATTCATGCGAAGTCATATTATGCCTAAGGATTTTTCATATAAAAAAATGCTTATGTGGCTGGGGGCGGTGGCTCATGCCTATAACCCCAGCACTTTGGGAGGCAGAGATGGGTGGATTGCCTGAGGTCTGGAGTTTGAGACCAGCCTGGGCAACATGGGGAAACCCCGTCTCTACTAAAATACAAAAAATCAGCCAGGTGTGGTGGCGTGTGCCTGTAATCCCAGCTACTCAGGAGGCTGAGGCATGAGAATTGCTTGAACCTGGGAGGTGGAGGTTGCAGTGAGCCGAGATTGTGCCAATGCACTCCAGCCTGGGCAACAAAGCAAACACAAGAAAGAAAGAAAAGAAGGAAGGAAGGAAGGAAGGAAGGAAGGAAGGAAGGAAGGAAGGAAGGGAGGGAGGGAGGGAGGGAGGGAGGGAGATAGAAAACCCTTATGTTACCTGTAAAAGAGCAGAATATAAAATTAAAAGAAAGAGAGAGAAAGAAAATCCTTATGTTACCTGAAATAGAAAGAGCAGACTATAAAATTGAATCTATTATCCACTATGTGTTTTTAAACTAGGATCTAAATTTTAATTGCCACCATTAAGATTTCCATGTTAATTTGGTCAAAAACACACTATGTTATGTTTTGTTTTGTTTTGTTTTTTTGAGATGGAGTCTTGCTCTGTCACCCAGGCTGGAGTGCAATGGCACGATCTTGGCTCACTGTAACCTCCGCCTCCCAGGTTCAAGCAATTCTCCTGCCTGAGCCTCCAGAGTAGCTGGGACTACAGAGTAGCTGGGACTACACCACATCCAGCTCATTTTTATGTTTTTAGTAGAGATGAGGTTTCACCATTTTAGTCAGGCTGGTCTTGAACGTCTGACCTTGTGATCCACCCGACTCAGCCTCCCAAAGTGCTGGGATTACAGGCATGAGCCACTGCACCCAGCCTGTCTTTTTTTTTTTTTTTTTTTTTTTTTTTCTTTTTTGGGACGGAGTTTCGCTCTTGTTACCCAGGCTGGAGGGCAACGGCCCGATCTCAGCTCACTGCAACCTCCGCCTCCTGCAACCTCCGCCTCCTGGGTTCAGGCAATTCTCCTGCCTCAGTCTCCTGAGTAGCTGGGATTACAGGCACGCGCCACCATGCCCAGCTAATTTTTTGTATTTTTAGTAGAGACGGGGTTTCACCATGTTGACCAAGAGGGTCTCAATCTCTTGACCTTGTGATCCACCCGCCTCGGCCTCCCAAAGTGCTGGGATTACAGGCGTGAGCCACCGCGCCCGGCCCCTTTTTTTTTGTTTTTGAGACAGAGTTGTTGTGCAGTGGCACAATCTCAGCTCACTGCAACCTCCACCTCCCAGGTTCAAGTGATTCTCCTACCTCAGCCTCCCGAGTAGCTGGGACTACAGGCACGTGCCACCACATTCAGCTAATTTTTTATTTTTAGTAGAGACAGGGTATTACCATGTTGGCCAGGCTGGTCTCGAGGCCTCCCAAAGTGCTGGGATTATAGGTGTGAGCCACCGAACCCGGCCTATGTCTTAATATACTTAGGTGATTGGCTTGTATGTGTTGGGACTCAGAAAACAAAACCCTGAAATGAAGACCTCAGAAGGAAAGTTTCTTTCTGACCTTCTCCTACCCTCCTGTCTCTCACCCCTCATACTCCCCCAAGGCACGTCATAGAAACTAGAACCCCTTTCTCCCCAAAGCTAGCCATAAAGCCAAAAAATATGACTCTAACCTTCCTCTTAACCACCTTTCTATACAACAGCTGGCCATGAAGAAATTAAGACCCTTGGCTGAGCGAGTTGGCTCACACCTGTAATCCTAGCACTTCGGGAGGCCAACGCAGGTGGATCACCTGAGGTCAGGAGTTCAAGACCAGCCTGGCCAACATGGTGAAACCCCATCTCTACTAAAAATACAAAAATTAGCTGGGCATGGTGGTGCACACCTGTAATCCCAGCTACTTGGGAGGCTGAGAAAGGAGAATCGCTTGAACCCAGGAGGTGAAGATTGCAGTGAGTAGAGATCGCGACACTGCACTCCAGCCTGGGCAATGGGAGCTAGACTTCATCTCAAAAAAAAAAGAAAGAAAAGGAAAAAACAAATTAAGACCTCATTCTAAAGAGGTCCTACCCCATACCGGGTAGGAAGAAATGCTACAACATAGAGGCCAAGAGGAATCTGGACAGGCCTTGCTGGGTTTCCCCACTCAGTCTATTTCCATCAGCTCATCTGTCCCTGCTTCATGGACTCCAAGCATAAAAAATCAGATCATTTCCCTTGCATCTTTAAGGGGTTTTCATTTCCTTTTTTTTTTTTTTTTTCCAGACAGAGTCTCACTCTGTTGCCCAGGC
>NW_022442752.1:0-4211 GCF_009761245.1 Sapajus apella
CCTGGCCCTGGGCAAGTTCTTTATCCTTTCTGTGCCTATTCCTTCAGCTGTAAAGTGGGAAAAAAAAAATAGCAATCCCTAGGAATATTATTTGGTGCTAAAAACAAATGGGCTACTAAGCCATGAAGAAACATGGAGGAATCTCAAGTGCTTATTACCAAGTGAAAGACGCCAATCTGTAAAAGCTACATACTGTATGACTTCAACTATATGATATTTTGGAAAAGGCAAAACTACAGACAGTAAAAAGATCAGTGGTTGTCAGTGGGTAGGAGAGAGAGAGGGGATGAATAGGCAGAATACAAGTGAATTTTAGGGCAGTCAAACTATTCTGTATGATACTGTAATGGTGGATACATGTAATTATACATTTATCCAAACCCACAGAACGGATAACAGGAAGCGTGAACCCTGAAGTAAATAAACTACGGACTTCAGGCAAAAATGATGCATCACCGTAGGTTCACTGATTATAATAAAGGTACCACTCTGCAGGTGCAGGATGTTAATAGTCAGGGAGGCTGGGCATAGCGGTGGGGGAAAGGGTGGATGAGAACCCTGTACTATCCGCTTTGTTTTGCTGTGAACCTAAAATTGCTCTAAAAAAAAAGTCTTGCCAGGCACAGTGGCTCACTGCACTCCAGCCTGGGTGACAAGAGTGAAACTCCGTCTCAAAAAATAAATAAATAAATAAATAAATAAATAATGTTTTTGAACAAGCGATATGAAAACAACTACAACTCATCTAGCTCACAGATGCTGACTGACTGAATCCTGTTACACCAGTCATAACTACAGCTTTAATTGGACAAGAGACTGATTTCAGTAACTTTCTCTTGATAAGAAGACCACCAACCATGGACTGGCTCTGGCCAATTCACAGAGGCTGCATATTTGCGTGACTTCCTGTCCTGAAAAGATCTTTTGATGTATAGGGCTTAACTGAAATTCATTTAAATGTTAAGTCTCTACCCCAAAGTGAACATGGGTCATATGCTATTTGCATGTTTATTCAATACACATGAGTCAGGATCGACTTCATGAATATTTATAGCTCCTCCTATAACTTGTTGAATATGTATGTTTAGCCAACCCATTCAGCATAAAGCTGAACCCACCTCCTTTGAAGTGCCTGACTCTGGTTTTGGGAGGCCAAGGTAGGAGGGTAACTTGAGGCCAGGAACTTGAGAACAGCCTAGGCAGCATATCGAGACCCTGTCTCTAATTTTTAAAAAGTGTACTTCCCGGCCTGTGGGATGGCCACTTTGCAGGCTGTAACCCTTTATAAGAGATAAAGTAAGCCAGGCAAGGTGGCTCATGCCTGTAATCCCAGCACTTTGGAGCCTGAGGCGGGTGGATCATGAGGTAAGGAGTTCGAGACCAGCCTGGCCAACATGGTGAAACCCTGTCGCTACTAAAAATACAAAAATAAGCTGAGCGTGGTGGTGCACGCCTGTAATCCCTGCTACCAGGCAGGCTGATGCAGGAGAATCGCTTGAACCCGAGAGGAGTAGGTTGCACTGAGCCAAGATGGTGCCATTACACTACAGGCTGGGCAACAGAGCAAGACTCCGTCTCCATAAATAAATAAATAAATAAAATATATATATTATATATAATGTTTATTTGAACATCTATTACATGCTTGACATATTCCCAAGTCCTGGGAATATGGAAATAAAAAGACAAGGTCTATGTCCCACTGGACTTCACCTTTCCTGCAGGATTAAGGGACAAATAAGCTGTGCTTTAATTATACCTTATTCTGGCACTGTCATACTGTTCAAGTGACTCTCTTTTCATAAAAGTTAGTGAAATGGAAAAATACCATAGAGGTATGGCAAAGAAAACTGGCATACATTCATGCGAAGTCATATTATGCCTAAGGATTTTTCATATAAAAAAATGCTTATGTGGCTGGGGGCGGTGGCTCATGCCTATAACCCCAGCACTTTGGGAGGCAGAGATGGGTGGATTGCCTGAGGTCTGGAGTTTGAGACCAGCCTGGGCAACATGGGGAAACCCCGTCTCTACTAAAATACAAAAAATCAGCCAGGTGTGGTGGCGTGTGCCTGTAATCCCAGCTACTCAGGAGGCTGAGGCATGAGAATTGCTTGAACCTGGGAGGTGGAGGTTGCAGTGAGCCGAGATTGTGCCAATGCACTCCAGCCTGGGCAACAAAGCAAACACAAGAAAGAAAGAAAAGAAGGAAGGAAGGAAGGAAGGAAGGAAGGAAGGAAGGAAGGAAGGAAGGGAGGGAGGGAGGGAGGGAGGGAGGGAGATAGAAAACCCTTATGTTACCTGTAAAAGAGCAGAATATAAAATTAAAAGAAAGAGAGAGAAAGAAAATCCTTATGTTACCTGAAATAGAAAGAGCAGACTATAAAATTGAATCTATTATCCACTATGTGTTTTTAAACTAGGATCTAAATTTTAATTGCCACCATTAAGATTTCCATGTTAATTTGGTCAAAAACACACTATGTTATGTTTTGTTTTGTTTTGTTTTTTTGAGATGGAGTCTTGCTCTGTCACCCAGGCTGGAGTGCAATGGCACGATCTTGGCTCACTGTAACCTCCGCCTCCCAGGTTCAAGCAATTCTCCTGCCTGAGCCTCCAGAGTAGCTGGGACTACAGAGTAGCTGGGACTACACCACATCCAGCTCATTTTTATGTTTTTAGTAGAGATGAGGTTTCACCATTTTAGTCAGGCTGGTCTTGAACGTCTGACCTTGTGATCCACCCGACTCAGCCTCCCAAAGTGCTGGGATTACAGGCATGAGCCACTGCACCCAGCCTGTCTTTTTTTTTTTTTTTTTTTTTTTTTTTCTTTTTTGGGACGGAGTTTCGCTCTTGTTACCCAGGCTGGAGGGCAACGGCCCGATCTCAGCTCACTGCAACCTCCGCCTCCTGCAACCTCCGCCTCCTGGGTTCAGGCAATTCTCCTGCCTCAGTCTCCTGAGTAGCTGGGATTACAGGCACGCGCCACCATGCCCAGCTAATTTTTTGTATTTTTAGTAGAGACGGGGTTTCACCATGTTGACCAAGAGGGTCTCAATCTCTTGACCTTGTGATCCACCCGCCTCGGCCTCCCAAAGTGCTGGGATTACAGGCGTGAGCCACCGCGCCCGGCCCCTTTTTTTTTGTTTTTGAGACAGAGTTGTTGTGCAGTGGCACAATCTCAGCTCACTGCAACCTCCACCTCCCAGGTTCAAGTGATTCTCCTACCTCAGCCTCCCGAGTAGCTGGGACTACAGGCACGTGCCACCACATTCAGCTAATTTTTTATTTTTAGTAGAGACAGGGTATTACCATGTTGGCCAGGCTGGTCTCGAGGCCTCCCAAAGTGCTGGGATTATAGGTGTGAGCCACCGAACCCGGCCTATGTCTTAATATACTTAGGTGATTGGCTTGTATGTGTTGGGACTCAGAAAACAAAACCCTGAAATGAAGACCTCAGAAGGAAAGTTTCTTTCTGACCTTCTCCTACCCTCCTGTCTCTCACCCCTCATACTCCCCCAAGGCACGTCATAGAAACTAGAACCCCTTTCTCCCCAAAGCTAGCCATAAAGCCAAAAAATATGACTCTAACCTTCCTCTTAACCACCTTTCTATACAACAGCTGGCCATGAAGAAATTAAGACCCTTGGCTGAGCGAGTTGGCTCACACCTGTAATCCTAGCACTTCGGGAGGCCAACGCAGGTGGATCACCTGAGGTCAGGAGTTCAAGACCAGCCTGGCCAACATGGTGAAACCCCATCTCTACTAAAAATACAAAAATTAGCTGGGCATGGTGGTGCACACCTGTAATCCCAGCTACTTGGGAGGCTGAGAAAGGAGAATCGCTTGAACCCAGGAGGTGAAGATTGCAGTGAGTAGAGATCGCGACACTGCACTCCAGCCTGGGCAATGGGAGCTAGACTTCATCTCAAAAAAAAAAGAAAGAAAAGGAAAAAACAAATTAAGACCTCATTCTAAAGAGGTCCTACCCCATACCGGGTAGGAAGAAATGCTACAACATAGAGGCCAAGAGGAATCTGGACAGGCCTTGCTGGGTTTCCCCACTCAGTCTATTTCCATCAGCTCATCTGTCCCTGCTTCATGGACTCCAAGCATAAAAAATCAGATCATTTCCCTTGCATCTTTAAGGGGTTTTCATTTCCTTTTTTTTTTTTTTTTTCCAGACAGAGTCTCACTCTGTTGCCCAGGC
>NW_022442753.1:0-4211 GCF_009761245.1 Sapajus apella
GGCAGGGTTAGGGGCAGAGGGGAAAGGACTGGGTAAGGGGGATTCTTTGATTGGGACATTTCGAGTGTGTGGCTGTTCAGAGTGTCATCACTTACCATGATTGACTTGAATTTCTTCATGACTATTGTTTTCTGTAGCCTGAGACAGCTACCTTGTGTGGGACGGAGATACACGATTTCTTCACACCTCCTTTGTGACTTCAAGAGCCTCTGGCGTCTCTTTCTGCAAAGGCATCTGAATGTGTCTGCGTTCCTGTTAGCATGATGTGAGGTGGTGTCCACCGTGACCCCTGTCCCCACGCTGACCTGTGCTCCTCCCCAGTCATCTTTCCTGTTCTAGAGACTCAGGGCTGGGAGTCTCCATCTCTGTCTCAACTTCATGGTGCACTGAGCTGCAGCCTCTTACTTCCCTACTGAAAATAAGAACATGAATATAAATTTGTTTTCTCAAATATTTGCCATGAGAGGCTGATGGGTTAATTAAATAAGTCAATTCCTAAAATTTGAGTGAGGAAATAAAGACCTGAGAAGCTTCCAGAATCCACATGTTCACTGTGCCGAGTCTGTTGCAGGTGGGGGTGGAGAAGGCTGTGAGGAGCCGAGAGTGGACAGGGCCTGTGCCCACTTGTGTTCAGTCCATCATGGGCTTCATGTGGTCAGTCTTCAGCTGGGTTAGCTTCACAGCTCCACTGTCCTTGTCCCTTCAGTGGAAACCTGTCCAGCTGGAGCTGTGACCACAGAGAGTCAGACATCGCCCAGGGCCTCCCCTGCACACAGGAGTCTCTGTGCTTTCTGAGACAAATGTTCAGACCCATTCAGCTCCTGCCCTTCTTCCAGGTCTGCTCTACCCTCCTGCACTCTGTCCCTGCCTGCTGGCTCCAATACCCAACTCGTGAATCTAATCAGAGTCTAATTTAGATTTAGATTTGTTTGCGAAATTGGACCCATCCTCAAGGATTGTTCTTTCCTGAAGAGAGAAGGCTGATGGTGTGCTGCATTGTTGGAGGGGAGGGTTGGTGTGGGAGGAGTCATGGAGGAGGGAGGACGCACAGACAGTCCTGCTGAGAAAAGCACAGGTGGCCTCAGCATCAGTGTGAGGGGACCTTGTGATGTAGCTGCCACAGAACGGCATTTGGCCTGAGGTTATGTTAATACAGCTATTGCCTTTGGAACAGGGAGGTCCCCTGCAGTGATCACATTCAATTGTCCTTGGTTGTCGGTCAGACACAGGACAGAATGGTTCTGCATCTGGTGAACATCATTGAAGTTAAACAAGAAAAATCTCTTACCTTGTGAAGCATGTGTTCCAGTGGGAAGAGGCAGATGATGGATACACTGTAATCAGAGCAAAGAAAGAAAGTGCTAGAAGGTGGTGAGTGCTGTGAGGCAGGCAATCCAGGGTGTGGGGAGTGGGGACAGGGAAAGCAGCTGTTATGCTGGGTGGACAGAGTGTGCCACGTTGCAAAGGTGACCTTTGAGGAAAGAGTTGGCCACGAGGATGTCTGGGGAAGTCCTTTCCCCGCAGGGGAACCTCCAGTTCCAATGCACTAGGGCGGGAGCGTGTCTGTGTTCCCAGAAGAGGAAGGAGCCCAGGAGGGCTGGACAGAGAGAAACTGAGGTGAGGGCAGAGGGACAGCCAGAGCAGGTGGGCCTGCAGGGAGACGCATCTGACATTTTCTCTGAGTGAGCTGGGGCAGTAGAGGACAGTTTTGAGCAGGAGAGGCACATGGTACAACTTCTTTAAAAGATCTCTGACTGCTATGCTAAGAACAAAACTGAGAGGTGAGGAACAAGAGAGGCAGGAGGGAAAATAGGAAGTGAGTGTAGTATTCCAGGCTGGAGATGTCATTACCGTGACTGGGGTGTGAGCAGGGGAAATAGTGAGCCGTGAGGGGATTCTGGATGCATTTTAGGATGGACCAACAGCATTTGCCAATGAATTGTATCAGTGGTGTGAGGAAGATGAATCAAGGACAATCATCGCTGTAAAAGGAGTGAGTAGACAGAAGGGTGGAGCTGCTCTCAGTGGACATGGGGAGGCTCTGGCAGGAGCAGATGGAGGAGGGGACATCCCAGACACTCAGTGGAGGAAATATCTGCTAAGAACGCAGGTGAGGGAGCTTGCATGTCAGTTGGACAGACAATTCCAGAGTTTAGGGGAAAGGAGAAATATACTGGGCTAGAGAAATAGATTTAGGAGGTCACACCATATAAATGATACTTAAAACCTCAAGCATGGATGAGGGCACCAAAGGAGTAATCCACTGTGGAAAAGAATGAGTGCAAGGACTGAACCCTGGACCTCCATTTCTAAGGGATCTCATCAGACCGCACCCAGAGCAGACCGCACAGTTCTGACCCCACGTCCAGAGGACACTTAGACAAGGAATTTCCTTGTGCACAGGAATCACCTGGACATGGTGCTGAGATCCAGGAAATGCAGAACAGAGTTAGAGATTCTGGATTTATGGCAAGGCTGGAGCTCATGTTGCTGGTCTCCAGATCCAGAACACCAGGCTCCCACTTGTCTGAGAATTAGCCTCACTTGTAGCACTTGTTATATAAGTGATTCCTTGGTCTTGTGCAGAATACTCTGAGACAGGTGTTCCGGGAAGCTGCCTGAGTATTTTCTTTCTTTCTTTCTTTCTTTCTTTTTTTTTTCTGCAATAAATGTGGTGTTTTATTTTCTGGATTATAAAGTGAACAAATCCTTAGATACTATTATTTCTCTACCCAATGCTTCTGATTTCTAAGCACTTTTATTTTTAAAAAAATGTGAATTATACAATCCCCACCTACACATGTACACGGACACACACACACACACACACACACACACACACACACGCACATTAAATACTACTTTGCCATGACAGCTCAGCAGACTTCACAATTCTTAACATTATTCTATGTGGAATACAAAATGCCTTTTTACCTGAATTAACATGCATTAAAAAAATTTTAGTATATGTGAAAATAAAAATTACAAATCAGTAGGAAAAATGTTAAGGTAGAAGCATCAGCAGTCAGGTAGGTTAGTAGAGATGTTATCTGCATTTATTTTCTACCTTTATAAAACAAGAACGTACTAACAATCTTAGGTAAATGGTAAAGCAACATATTTTTGCCCCGATGTCTTTGTCACAGGCCACGAGATAACTGCTGTGTGTTTAGTCTCAATTTCCTGTTTGCAAGGAAACATTAATTCAGTTTTCTACTCACTATACAATTAGGTTGTAGGGATACAGACCCCTCATTTGAGTGATCTGAGTTTTTCATCTTTATATCTAAAAACTAACCTGAAAATAGTAGAAGCAGAAAACACTGATTTAAAATGCTACTGTAATAAAAATATTTATCAACATTTCAGTATTTTAAAGTATATTCCTTTAAGTTCAAGAATCTTGAATTTCCTTGCTAGAAGGCTTTTTTTCCTCAAAGATCCTTTTAGGCTTCCTTTGGTGTTAAAGATCTCCAATTATGAATGTAGTCTCTCATCGCCACAGTCTGTAAAGATGGTTTCCCAAGTAACGGTATTTCACCAAGTTGCTCCAGAGTCTTAGGGTGAACAACCTCCGTATTAAGTACTTTGTCCACTGGCAGGCAGATGTTAAATACAGCAGTTGGTTCATGTGGATATAGTAGCACAGAGAAAGACCCACTCTGTGAAGATTTGAGCAGGATGGTCAGTGAATGCAGGCAGTGAGGCATGATAGGACCTGTAATCTCCAAACCAAATTGGTCTCTGTATCCAGAAAGAGCTTGTGTCTTCACATTTACACTTCGTGCCTTAAGCATTTGCATTGTGGCACCTCGGAAAGCAACAGGGGATAAGAGGGTTGGAGGAAGTCCTGTCTGTGGACCTGAGGTAGCAACTAAACTCTTACAGTTGATCAAAACAAAATTGAGCAATGTAAAAGTGTTGATTCCTTTCACCAACACAACAGACTCAGGTCTGTGATCCATTTGTACTTCATGTTTCTCTTTACGAAACTTGATAGAAAGTATGTCTGGCTTTTTAATTTCGTCTTGCACTCCCATCTCTTCCAGCCAGGAAAAACTTTCCTCTTCCTCCTTATCACTGATGGCTTGCCCCTCCCCATATCCCAAGCTTGTTCCAGATGTTGTCTCCTTTTTATGGCCACTTTCTTTTATTAAAGGCAGAGAAAATTCAATACCTTTATTTCTCATAGCTTCTCTTAAACCTCGAGT
>NW_022442754.1:0-4210 GCF_009761245.1 Sapajus apella
TGTGTATATATATATATATATATATATAAAATGCAAAGAGCTAGGAATACCAGGAGATGGCCTGACTTAAAAGAATTAGGTCAAATCCATCATAATTCCAGGCGTAGCCACCATAATTTGACAAGACATAGAGCATTAAAAAGCATAGTTTTCCTAAAGGAAAAAAAAAAGCTCCTTTTTCTTACCAAATATCATGACTCAAGCTTATGGTAAACCTCGGGCTCAATTTATGGGAATTGGATGAGTTGTTTTATGGACATCTGGAGTGGTGTCTGCCACAGGACTTTCTGTGTAGTTGTTCAAAGCAAAGTGCTTGTTGCTGTCTCTGAATTTGGTCAAATAACAGTTATAAAGAGGGCCAGCTGCTGAGAAACCACGTAGAGTTTTTTTCATTCCTTTTGTTTTAAAAATGTCAGTTGCATCACAGTATCTGAATACCAGAGTTTACTCAGAAATTTCTGTCTTCATGGAAAAGTTCTTAATATAATCCTTGGATTGAGAAAACTAGGTGAAGTTCTGTTGGATCACCAACTGTTCCACATAACCAGTGATTCTAGGGGTTGTAAAGCGTAAATGTAAAAATCTCCTCAGCCTCCAGAGGTTGACAGATGATGGCACGCTTGTATGTATAAGACATAATTCATTCTGTATTTTGTCTTAGAAAAAAAAACGTTGAAAGTGTGTTTGTTGGTGGTGGTATCTGTGTTTAATCAAACGACTTAAGTTTATCAGAAATATACTTCAGACAGAATTATTGTGCATGAGAGGTAAGACATTGCTGTGGAGGACAAAGCAGATAGGGCGATCTTAATTAAAATCAGGGTATTAAATGTAGCAGGAGTGTGAAACTACATAGTAGTGAAAAGATCACCAGAGTAATAGCCCCATACACCTTGGATGTAATTCTTCAGTAATGAAGATGAATGTTGATATGTAAAAATCAGCAGCTGATGTTATTGGTTCAATTTAGAAAATTACTAAATCTAAAATTCTTGCCAAATCGCCTTTTTTTCTGGTCATGGATACTGCACGTAATAGTTCATCTTTTACAAGAAAGCTTCTCAGGTTTGAGCAAGACAGTTAACTCAGCAAACATTTACTAAGCATCTTTTAAGTGTTAATTAAACACCAAGCTACTCTAGGACAGAGTCCTCACCCTCAAATAATTTGCAATTCAATGAGAGAAACACTGTGATGAGTAGTATAAGACGTCTGTTTTTTTTCTGAGGTGGGTGGTGGGAGGGTGGGTCTCACTGTTGTTGCCTAGGCTGCTCTAGAACTGAAACTCCTGGGCTCCAGTGATTTTCTTGCCTTTTCCTCCCAAGCAGCTGGGGCTACAGGTGTGTACCACTGTGTAAGGCCAGAAGCATATTGGTAAAGATGTATTATGGGAGCTCGAAGGAGGGTCATTATCAGACTATAGCTCGGGCTGCTGGAGGAAGGGAGTTTAAACTGAGTAGGCTTTGGGGAGGGGCGGAGGTACATACAGAGTTATGAATGAACCTGTTGGTGGTGGTGCAGTATAGTGGGAGGTTGGAGTGTACATAAGGTGAATGGTGGGAGTTGAAGCAGGAGAGACAGCCAAAGGCACCAACTTACAAAGGGCCTTCTCTGCCACACTTAATCCAGCGGGGATTTCTCTGTCTATTGAGATGGGAAGGATAACGAGTGGGGTGAGACCGAAGCCCGAGAAAGCAGACTATTGTAATGATCCAGGGGAGGATGATGAAGTTCTGAACTCAAGCACTGGGCTATGAAGAGAGGACACATATTCATGAGCCATTTAGAAAGTGTGTTTGATAGAGCTTGGAAACTGATTAATGCAGGATTGAAAGAGGAGGTGGATAAAATGATCATAGGTTTTGGACTTGGGAAGCTGGGCATATTTTTGGCCTTTTCACAGATTGTCAAATAGGAGTCTTGAGGGAAGAAGATGATGGACATACTTTTGAGTATGTTGAGTTTGAGACGCTAGTAAGACATCCAAATGGAGATGGGCAGAAAACAATTGGATAGACATTTCTGGAGGTGAGGAGAAAGTTCTCAGGGATGCGGATTTGGAGAGTTATGTGGTTAATTAAAGCTTAGATTGTTTGGATGGTCATCCAGGGAAAATGTACTGAAGAACAAGGCAGAGCGCCAACTACAGAGTTCTGGGGCATATGAAAGCTGAGAAAGAGACTCTGTGAGTAAGAGAAAAACCAGGAGAATTTGGTATTTCAGCATTGTCAGATGAAGAGAGAATATATGTAATAAGAATTCACTGAATTTGGCAGTTAAAATGAGCACACAGTATATAAGGACTAAATCTCAGTAATTTGTACCATCCATTTCAGTAAATGGAACCTCCATACATCTGATTGTGCTGCCCGGAAACCTAGGATCCCCGCTTGAATCTTCCCTGTCCTTCACATCCAATCAGTTCTCCCATCTCTAAAATGCACCTGGAATTGATCTTTTTCTACCTCTACTCCTAGCCTTTTAGCCAGTCACCATCATTTCTTGCCTATATTACTGTGATAGCCTCCCAGCTGCCCTTCCTTTTTTGCCCCTTCTTGGTTCTTTTTTGCTGTTATTACGGAATCTTGCTCTGTCTAGCTCGTGCTGGAATGCAGTTGGGCAATCTCAGCTTACTGCAACCTTCATCTCCCGGGTTCAAGCGCGATTCTTCTCATGCCTCAGCCTCCCAAGTAGCTGGGACTCCAGGTGTGCACCACCACGCCTGGCTAATTTTTAACATTTTTTTATTTTTAGTAGACACAGGGTTTCGCCAAGTTGGCCAGGTCTCAAACACCTGACCTCAAGTGATGGGCCTGTCTCGGCCTCCCAGAGTGCCGGGATTACAGGCGTGAGCCACCACATCCAGTGCTTTTTAATCCATTCTTCACACAACTACAAGAATGATTTTTGTTAAAATGCAAATCAGATCATGTTGCTTTCTTGTTTAAAATCCTTAGTGGCTTCCCATTGCACTTGGAATGAAATCTAAACTTCCCATGGCCTTAAAAGCTCTTTGTGATCTGGTTTCTGCCTACCTCTATGACCTCAACTTGTACCACCCACCACCCCCTTCTCACTATATTCAAGCCACACTGCCATCTTTCTGCTCTGTGACACCCATTCCCACCTGAGGGCCTTTGGACTAGCTATTCTGATGTTGTCCAGGGCTGGCTTCTTTTCGTCCCTGAGGCTTTAATCTAAGTTTCACTTCTTCAGAGAGGTTTCTCTGACCACCTTATTCTAGGGTAGTTACCTGTTATTATTTGCTGGCTTACTGTTTACTTCCTTCTTGTAATGTCTATTTGGCTTTTCTCTCTTTGTTTTCCTCCATCAGAATCTAGGACAGAAATGGCATCTGTCTTGTTTATAGAAGTATTCCTAGTGCTTAACATAGTGGATATGATCGATGCTAAAAATATGTGTTAAATGGCAGTGAGACACAGGCATGTCTTGATAACAGTTTGTTAGGAGTTTGCAATATGGACTTAAGATTTAGCATGGTGTAGTAGGTACTCAATACGTGTTTATGCAAGAAGAATATTTTTCCCAACTGTGATTTCATACATTACCTGATTATTTTTTATCAGTTCCCTTGGACTTTTACTTATTTACTAGTCAGTATAGTAAAATAGAAAATTAGTCCTGTAAAATATATATATTTTTTACATCAACTGCAGGATATTCACTAGGCTTAGATGCTGCCAAAAGAAGAAGATAAATATTAAGTGAAAGACAGCTATATGCAAAAGTATATAAAATGCAAGTTTGTGTTTTCACTAAGTCTAATTTATTCACTTACTCAACTTCAGTGAACACCTGCTGGGCACCAGGCACTGTTTATATTTGGGGGTGCAGCAGGGAGCCTAGATGCTAGTGAGAAGTGATAGACAGGAAACATCTACCCAAATAAATAATACCAACGGACAGATTAAATTCCCAACATTCACAACTTTTAAGAAAATATGATCTACTGTGAAAATTTACAGCAAATTAAAAAAAAACGGATCATCTTATTTGTATTACAAAATACTTTTAAAACTTATTAGCCGAGAATGGTGGCTCATGCCTGTAATCCCAGCGCTTTGGGAGGCCAAGACATGTGGATCACCTGAGGTCAGGAGTTCAAGACCAGCCTGGCCAACATGGTGAAACCTGTCTCCACTAAAAATAGAAAAAATTAACTGGGTGTAGTGGCGTGCACCTGGAATCC
>NW_022442755.1:0-4210 GCF_009761245.1 Sapajus apella
GGTGGTGTTTGGTTACATGAATAAGTTCTTTAGTCATGATTTCTGTGATTTAGTTGCACCCCTTATATGAGCAGTGTACACTGTACTTAATGTGTAGACTTTTGTCCTTCATCCCTCTTCACCCTTTCCCTTATCCTTCTTCCCCCTTCACCCTTTCCCCTGAGTCCCAAAGACCATTGTATTATTTATATGCATTTGTGTCCTCATAGGTTAGTTCTCACTTATGATTGAGAACATATGATGTTTGTCTTTTTTATTCCTGAATTACTTCCCTTTGAATAGCAATGCAATAACACTATGGTGACTATTAACAAATAAGAGAACATTGTGGTGCAGTGAATAAAATACAGTTATCAGTTACATACAATGCCTTAGAAACAGCATTTTCAAATTGCTTATTACTAAACAATCTTATAATGAATTCATCTATTATTTTACTAAGGCTTTTTTTAAAAAAAATTCAGCCCTCATTTAAACTTTTAGTAAAAAAGGCAGTCTTTTAAACTATGTTTTAAAAGATAATCCATCTTTTCAAGAACTATTGAATCTCTCTAGATTTTGTAGAAATAAAATTAAATCTATTTTTATTATTAAAATAATATGTTATGGGTTGAAGGTTTGTGTTCCCCCAGAATTTATATTTGGAAATTCTAACCTCAATGTGATGGTATTAGGAGGTGAGGCCTTTGGGAGATAATTAGTTATGAATGTAGAGCCTTCATGAATGGGATTGTTTTACAAGTAGAGGCATGAGAGCTAGCTTGCTCACTCTGCTCCGACCATGTGAGGATACTACAGAGGGCAGCCATTTGCAAACCAAAATCTGTGCCTTCAGCAGACACCACGTTAGTCAGTACAGTGATGTTAGACTTCTCAGTCTCACAAACTGTAAGAAAAAAATGTTTCTTTTTAAGTCACCCAATCTATGATAATTTGTTAAGGCAGCCAAAACTGACTAGAAAAACAGCTAAAACTGTTGTGAAGTACAGTAGATGCCCCTTATCCACAGAGGATATGTGGATGTCCACCCCCAGTGAATGCCTGAAACTGCAGATAGTTTTGAGTCCTATATATATTATGTTTCCCTTATACATACATACTTATGCTAAGGTTTAATTTATAAATCAGACACAGTAAGAGATTAATAAAAATAACAAATGATAAAATAGAAAAGTTATACTGTTATAAGAGTTACTTGAATGTAGAAGTCATTCTCTCCCTCTTAACATTTTCTTGTATTTTACTCATGTGACAGTAGCCTCTTCATTAACAGAAACAGAATTTTCACAGTTTTTAGCCCAAAATGCATTCCTAAATTTGTTGGAGGATTAACAGATAGGTGCAGTGGGCAATTTGTTTTATCTCAGTTCCTTTATTTTCAAAATAAAGTGGTAGCCATCCCGTACTTTTAGTAAGTGGTTTGGTGTCACTTGTTTCAAGGGATCCTTTGCTGAATTATTTGTGTAGGTTCAATGCTTTCAGGTGCAACACATTGCCAATCAGAACATGTCCTGTTCATATCTTCCACAGGCATGCTCAATGCCTTTTCCATCTTAACTAAGCCCTATCAAGCATTGTGGTCATTAGTTTTGCAGTTTGAGGTTGGACAACGAACCTAGAATAAATTTCTTTGTCCTACTTCAAAATTTTATGGATATAGGATTCATTCCCACAATAGATCTTAGCAACCTCAACATACAATTTTTTTTCTTTCCTTATTGAAAACGTTCACCTTTTCACGTAAAGAAATCACTTTCTGACATTTTTTGGCATATCTAAATTGCCACCATCACTACTCTTGCACTTCAGGTCCGTTATTAAGTAAAGTAAGTAAAGTATTATTAAATAAACTTGCACACAACTCCTGCAAATCCTGGACAGTGAATGTGACAACCAAGAGGGCAATTACATGACTAACAGATCAGTAGTGTAGACATAGGGACACACTCAACAAAGGGAGAATTCACATCTTGGAAGGGACATAGCAGGGTGGTGCAAGATATTTACCATGGCACTCAGAATGCTGTGCAATTTAAAACTTATGTGTTGTTCATGTGTGGAATTTTTCACTTAATATTTTCAGGCCACAGCTGACTGCAGGTAACTGAAACCATGGAAAGTGAAACCGTGGATAAGGGAGGAAATACCATACCTATTATAAAAAATTTGAAAGGTGTTAGATTACTTATATGAGAGTAAAATAATAATAATCTTGCCTGTTAGATTGCTTTTAAGCCATAATTATCTGTTCAAAATGAAAAGCATACGGGATTATAATTTCAAAAGAGTTGTTTAATAATTAATGGGCATGGATAACAATCAGCTACCTTCTGCACTGTGCCAAAAATACTCTTAGAATGTCTTCTCAATATTCCTTTGCAAGCATGTTCTTTGCTACTTTTTCAAATTTTTAATTTAAGACTTAGGCAGGTTAGTTTTAAGAAATGCTTCTTGTTGAACATAATAGAAATATGAACATTACCTATAAAAGATAGCAAAATAAATGCTTTATTTCTGTACCCAGATGCTAATTTTAGATTAATGCTGCCATTTTGAAAATATGAAGAGGTGTATATTCACAGTTTGTCTTTTCCATAAATTTTATTAATGCAATTCAGATGATTTCCAGCTGCTTCTAGGTATGAAGGAAAACTATTTCCCACATGCAGAAAACATTTGTTCTTTAAACTTTGTATTGGCTACAATACTTAATTTTTTGATGTTCTGTATATAAATAAATGTTACCAAAAAATGCTTTCTTTTTGAATAATTTAATCAGCAACATACCTAAATAAGGTCCAGAAAGCTATGTGATCTTGTCATAAAGTGGTAGGTAAGGTAAAAATTGATGCAACTATTCTCTGAAGCAATTTTGAAAAATACTAAGAACTTTCCATTACTTTGAGAATATAAACACACTTATAGGAACGTGTACTAAGGTGATAAATTGTAAAGGAAATAAATGTATATGTTCAAAAAAGTTCTTTATAGCATTATGTATCATTGTGATGTTTTAAAAATCCAATTATAAAGGAATAATAAATTATGATTTTTCAATGCTATGAACTACTTTGCAACCACAAAAAATATGTGTGCAGTTTTATTATACTCTGGGGAATCATTTCTACAGAATTTAGAAGAAAAAAATTGATATAATTACACATATAAATAATCTCAGCTATATAACAACAAAGACATAGAAATTAAACTGTAATTAAAATTCTGAAATTAGCCATAACATGTGATGTTAAGAAGAAAAATTGTGAGGGTGTTTTTCCATCTTTCCTTTTTTCTTCATTGTCAACTTTCTATGTTAGCCATTAGCTATTTAAGAATCATTTTAAAATACCACAGTTGTTAAGTAACAGTTTAAAAACACTCTACATAAAAATGTAGTATAATCAGACATTTTGTAGTGAGATCCCTGAAAAAAAGTATCATTTTGTGAGAAGAAAAATGTCAGACCATTTCACTGCTGCATAGTATCCCACTATATAAAGTTACTCCAGTATATTAGCCTATTGTATTTACCGGACAATTTTTTAGGTTGTTTACACTTTTTGTTTTTGTTTGGTTTTATTTTGTTTTTCAGACAGAGTCTTGCTCTGTTGCCCAGGTTGGAGTGCAATGGTGCAATCTGGGCTCACTGCAAACTCTGCCTATCAGATTCAAGCAATTCTCCTGCCTCAGCCTCCTGTGTAGCTGGGATTACAGGCCTGTGCAACCATGCCCAGCTAATTTTTGTATTTTTAATAGAGACAAGGTTTCACCATACTGGTCAGGCTGCTCTTGAACTCCTGACATCACGATCCATCCACCTCAGCCTCCCAAGTGATGGAATTACTGGCATGAGCCACTGCACCCAGCCTTCACATTGTTGATATTAAAACTTATGCTGTTCTAAATATTCATGTACAAAGTATACATGCAATTCTATATACTGGATGTAGTAGTCTTATCAACTATTGTTAAAATTATTTTTTAAATATTTCCTGGCTTTAATATAATCCATTATATACACATACAAGTTAATATATAATCTCATTTTAAGCATATGTTTTAATTATTGTATGTGAGTTTCTTATATAAATGGTATTTTTGAGTCTTGCTTTAATCTGACAATCTCTACTTTTTAATTCAATGTATTTATTCCTATGTCTAGGCTTAAGTTTATCCTCTCAACAGGGCTTTTTGTTTGTATTTTGTTTTT
>NW_022442756.1:0-1398 GCF_009761245.1 Sapajus apella
TAAAGGCGGTAATGAGAAATATCTTGCTCTAAAACAAAAACGCAGCTTTTTAGCAGAATATTTGTGAAGCTGTACAATCTTCTTACAGAGTTAAACTGATGTCTGTGTGTAGTAGTTCAGAAATCCTTTCGTTGGAGAATCTGGAAACAGATATTTCCAGCGATATACAGGCTTCTAAGAACTAGCAGTAAGACTGCGTTTAAAACACTGGAGAAACTCTATTTCAACCTACTCTGCTTTGTGTTCGTTCACCTTAGGAAGTTGCATCTATGTTTAGATTCAGCGAGTTAGAACACGTTTCTTCTAAATGCTGCGTTTGGATATTCCAGAGTGAAAGAGACTATAGGCTGTAATGAGAAATATCTTGCTCTGAAACAAAAACGCAGCTACCTGGCAGAATGATTTTTAAGCTATAGAATCAACTTACAGAGTTGAAGTGATGTGTGTGTGCAACCGTTCAGAAATCTTTTCTTTGGAGAATCTGGAAACAGATATTTCCAGCCATATACTAGCATATAAGAACTAGCAGTAAGACTCCATTTGAAACACAAGAGAAACGTCTAGTACAAACTGCTCTGCCATGTGTTCGTTCACCTTAGGAAGTTGCATCTATATTTAGATTCAGAGAGGTAGAAACACGTTTCTTTTAAAAGCTGCGTTTGGGCATTCCAGAGTGAATGAGACTGTAGGCTGTAATGAGAAATATCTTGATCTAAAACAAAAACACAGCTATCTAGCAGAATTGTTGTCAAGCTGTAGAATCAATTTACAGTGTTAAGCTGACGTGTGTGTGCAACAGTTCAGAAATCTTTTCTTTGGAGAATCTGGAAACAGATATTTTCAGCCATCTACATGCGTATAAGAACTACCAGTAAGACTCCATTTAAAACACAGGAGAAACGTCTAGTACAAACAACTCTGCCTTGTGTTCGTTCACCTTAGGAAGTTGCATGTATGTTTAGAATCAGCGAGTTGGAAACACGTTTCTTCTAAAAGCAGCGTTTGGATATACCAGAGAAAAAGACCCTGCAGGCCGTAATCAAGAACATTTTGCTCTAAATGAAAAACGCAGCTAACTAGGAGAATGGTTGTCAAGGTGTACAATCAACTTACAGAGTTAAACTGATGTGTGTTTGCAGCAGTTCAGAAATCCTTTGCTTCGAGAATCTGGAAACAGATATTTCCAGCCATATACAGGCAGATGAGAACTACCAGTAAGACTGCGTTTAAACACTGGAGAAACGTCTATTTCAACCTGATCTGCTTTGTGTTCGTTCACCTTAGGAAGTTGCCTCTATGTATAGATTCAGCGAGTTAGAAAAAGGATTCCTCAAAAATCTGCGTCCGATATTCCACAGTGACAGAGACTAAAGGCTATAATGAGATATATCTTGCTCT
>NW_022442756.1:1498-3898 GCF_009761245.1 Sapajus apella
ATGGGAGTATAGGCTGTAATGAGAAATATCTTGCTCTAAACAAAAACACAGCTATCTAGCAGAATGGTTGTCAAGCTGTAAAATCATCTTATGGAGTTAAACTCATGGGTGTGTGCAGCGGTTCTGAAATCTTTTCTTTGGGGAATCTGGAAACAGATATTTCCAGCCTTACCCAGGCATTTAAGACCTAGCAGTAAGAATGCGTTTAAAACACAGGAGAAACGTCTCGTTCAAACTGCTCCGCCTTTTGTTCGTTCACCGTAGAAAGTTGCATCTATGTTTAGATTCAGCGAGTTAGAAACACGTTTCTTCTAAAAGCAGCATTTGGATATTCCATTGTGAAAGAGCCTGCAGGCCGTAATCAGAAACATCTTGCTCTAAAACAAAAACGCAGCTATCTAGCAGGATGGTTGTCAAGCTGTACAATCAACTTACAGAGTTAAACTGATGTGTGTTTGCAGCAGTTCAGAAATCCTTTGCTTCGGGAATGTGGAAACAGATATTTCCAGCCATATACAGGCATATGAGAATTACCAGTAAGACTGCGTTTAAAACACTGGATAAACGTCTATTTCAACATACTCTGCTTTGTGTTCGTTCACCTTAGGATGTTGCATCTATGTTTATATTCAGCGAGTTAGAAACACGTTTATTCTAAAAGCAGCATTTGGATATTCCAGTGTGAAAGAGCCTGCAGGCCGTAATCAGAATCATCTTGTCTAAAACAAAAACGCACCTACCTAGTAGAATGGTTGTCAAGCTGTAAAATCATCTTAAGGAGTTAAATTGATGTGTGTGCAGAGGTTCTGAAATCTTTTCTTTGGGGTATCTGGAAACAGATATTTCCAGCCTTACCCAGGCATTTAAGACATAGCAGTAAGACTGCGTTTAAAACAGAGGAGAAACGTGTAGTTCAAACGGCTTTGCTTTGTGTTCGCTGACCTTAGTAAGTTGCATCTGTGTTTAGATTCAGCGAGTTAGAAACACGTTTCTTTTAAAAGCTGCGTTTGGATATTCCAGAGTGAATAAGACTGTAGGCTGTAATGAGAAACATCTTGAACTCAAACCAAAACGCAGCTTTCAAGCAGAATGGTTATGAAGCTGTACAATCTCCTGTCTTTAAAAGACAGGAGAAACGTCTAGTTCAAACTGCGCTGCTTTGGGTTCGTTCACCTTAGGAAGTTGCATCTATCTTTAGATTCAGCGAGTTGGAAACACTTTTCTTCTAAAAGCTGCATTTGGATATTGCACAGTGACTGAGATTATAGGCTTTAATGACAAATATATTGATGTATACCAAAATCCCAGCTATCTAGCAGAATGCTTGTTAAGCTGTAGAATCAACTTACAGAGTTAAAATGATGTGAGTGTGCAACGGGTCAGAAAACTTTCCTTTGGAGAATCTGGAAACAGATATCTCCAGCCATGTACACGCATGTAAGAACTAGCAGTAAGACTCCATTTAAAACACAGGAGAAAATTCTAGTACAAACTGCTCTGCTTTGTGTTCGTTCAACTTAGGAAGTTGCATCTATGTTTAGATGCAGCGAGTTAGAAAAACTTTTCTTCTATAAGCTGCGTTTGGATATTCCAGAGTGACAGAGACTAAAGGCTGTAATGAGAAATATCTTGCTCTAAAGCAAAAACGCAGCTATCTAGCAGAATGGTTGTCAAGGTGTAAAATCATCTTATGGAGTTAAATTGATGTGTGTGAGCAGAGGCTCTGAAATCTTTTCTTTCGGGGATCTGGAAACAGATATTTCCAACCTTACCCAGGCATTTAAGACATAGCAGTAAGACTGCGTTTAAAACAAGGGAGAAAAGTCTAGTTCAAACTATCTTGTTTATTTTCGTTTACCTTAGGAAATTACATCTATGTTTTGATTCAGCGAGTTAGAAACATGTTTCTTCTAAAAGCAGCGTTTGAATATTCCAGTATGAAAGAGCCTGTAGGCACCAATCAGAAAGATCTTGCTCTAAAACAAAAACGCAGCTATCCAGCAGAATGGTTGTCAAGCTGTAAAATATCTTATGGAGTTAAATTGATGTGTTTGTGCGGAGGTTCTGAAATCTTTTCTTTGGGGAATCTGGAAACAGATATTTCCAGCCTTACCCAGGCATTTAAGACCTAGCAGTAAGACTGCGTTTAAAACACAGGAGAAACGTCTAGTTCAAACTGCTCTGCTTTGTGTTCGTTCACCTTAGGAAGTTGCATCTATGTTGAGACTCAGCGAGTTAGAAACACGTTTCTTCTAAAAGCTGCGTTTGGATATTCCAGAATGACTGAGACTAAAGCCCGTAATGAGAAATATCTTGCTCTAAAACAAAAACGCAGCAATCTAGCAGAATGGTTGTCAAGCTGTACTATCTTCTTACAGAGTTAAACTGCCGTGTGTGTGC
>NW_022442756.1:3998-4209 GCF_009761245.1 Sapajus apella
CCTTAGGAAGTTGCCTATATGTTTAGATTCATCAAGTTAGAAAAACGTTTCTTCTAAAATCTGCGTTTGGATATTCCAGAGTGACTGAGACTAAAGGCTGTAATGAGAAATATCTTGCTCTAAAACAAAAACGCAGCTACCTAGCAGAATGGTTGTCAAGCTGTAAATCATCTTACGGAGAAAAATTCATGTCTGTGTGCAGAGGGTCTGA
>NW_022442757.1:0-4209 GCF_009761245.1 Sapajus apella
AATATTGTTATGTGTGAATTTGATACTGCCATTTTGGTGCTAGCTGGGTGTTTTGCCCTTTAGTTGAGCTGGTACTTGTTGCTACTTTATATGTGTATAGCCTCCTTCAGGAGCTCTTGTAGATCTGGCCTGGTGGTGACGAAATCTCTGAGTACTTGCATGTTCCCAAAGGATTTTATTTTTCCTTCACTTATGAAGCTTAGTTTGGCTGGATAGGAGATTCTGGGTTGAAAGTTCTTTTCTTTAAGGATGTTGAATATTGGCCCCCACTCTCTTCTGTCTTGTAGGGTTTCTGCTGAGAGATCTGCTGTGAGTCTGATGGGCTTCCCTTTGTGGGCATACCTTTCTCTCTGGCTGCCCTTAGTATTTTCTCCTTCATTTCAACCCTGGTGAATCTGACGATTGTGTGCCTTGGGGTTGCTCTTCGTAAGGAATATCTTTAATGTGTTCACTGTATTTCCTGGGCTTGAATATTGGCCTGCCTTGCTAGGTTGGGGAAGTTTTCCTGGATAATATCCTGAAGAGTATTTTTCAGCTTGGATTCATTCTCTTCGTCACATTCAGGTAGGCCTATCAAACGTAGATTAGGTCTTTTCACATAGTCCCACATTTCTTGGAGATTTTGTTCATTCCTTTCTACCCTTTTTTCTCCAATTTTGCCTTCCCATTTTATTTCATTGAGTTGATCTTCGACCTCTGATATCCTTTCCTCTGCTTGGTTAGTTCGGCTGTTGATACTTGTGCATGCTTCGCGAAGTTCTTGTGTTGCGTTTTTCAGCTCCATCAATTCACTTATATTCCTATTTTGTCCATTCTCATTAGCATTTCATCAAATCTTTTTTCAACATTCTTAGTTTCTTTGCATTTGGTTAGAACATGTTCTTTAAGTTCACAGAAGTTTCTTACTACCAACCTTCTGAAGCCTGATTCTGTCATTTCATCACACTCATTCTCCCTCCAACATTGTTCCCTTGCTGGTGAGGAGTTGTGATCCCTTGTAGGAGGAGAGGTGTTCTGGTTTCAGGTGTTTTCTTCCTTTTTGCCCTGGTTTCTTCCCATCTTTAAGGATTTATCCACCTGTCGACTTTGTAGTTGCTGGCTTTCAGATTGGGTCTCAAATCTTTCAGATTGATGGTCTGATTGTTGATGATGAGGTTATTTCTGTTTCTTGGTTTTCCTTCTGACAGTCTGGCCCCTCTGCTGTAAGTCTGCTGATGTCCACTCCAGGACCTGCTTGCTTGGTGTTCACCTGCAGCAGCTGCTGAACAGTAAGGGCTGTTACCAGTTTTCTCCTTCTGCTATCTTTGTCCCAGAAGGATACCCGCCTAATGTCAATCTGATCTCTCCTTTATGAGGTGGTTCTTTGGATATATAGGGGTCAGGGAGCTGCTTGAGGAGACGGTCTCTTCTTTATAGGAGCTCAAATGGTGAGCTGTGAGCTCTGTTGTTCATTCAGAGCTGCTGGGCAGGTACATTTAGGTCTGCTGCAGCAGAACTCATAAACTGCTTTTTGTTCCCAGGTGCTCTGTCCCAGGGATTTAGGACTTTATTTATGAGTTTCCGTTATGCTGCTGCCTTCTTTTTTTTTTTCCTTCAGGCCTGCCCTGCCCAGCAAGGATGCAGCCTAGTCACTGTCTGCCTGTAGAGGCTTTGCTGAGCTGCTGTGGGCTCTGCCCAGCTGCTGAGTGAACTTCCCTGCAGTCCTGTTTATATGGGTGTAGTTAGAACTGCTTTCGCGATGGTGGCCCTCCTCTGTTGAGGCGGAGTCTCTCTGCTGTGGCGGGTTGCCTTGGCAATGGCGGGCTGCCTTGGTAATGGCGGACACCCCTCCCCCACAGAGCGGGACTGTCCCAGGTTCAGCTGCACTTGCTGTGAAACTCTCAATCCAGAGTTTCTGGTTGCTGTTCTTTTCTGGGGGTGGGACAAGCCGAGCCTGATCGCCTGGCTCCCTGCCTCAGAGCATTTTTTAAGTTTGTGTTCCAGTCGCCTGTTGAAGAGGTGCCGGGGTCTGTTTGTTTTCCCCTGCAACCACTCACTGCGCTGGCTTAAACAGCGGCACTGAGGTTTATGGCGCTTTTTTTTTTGCCCTGGAATCTACTGCCTTGGTTCCCTGCTCAGTGCCCTTTTTAAACAGACGAATGGGCGACTTCCCATGGCTCCAATCACCAGCCAAAAGGGCACCCAGACTTGTGTATTTTGAACGGAGAACCGTTGCTCCGGGGCGCCGACAAAGCAGCCATGCAGGGCAAAGAAGCGGCGCCAGCTGGCACAGCCACGCTGGCCAAAACAGCTGCGTTGGTGACCTGTGGAGCTCCTCCGCCTGGGAATTTCCTAGTCTGTGGGCAATAAAAATGCGGCATCCACTCACTCTCTGTGCATTCATTGCGGGCTGCAATCCTGAGCTGTTCCTAAATGGCCATCTTGGATCCTCCTCCTTGAAACACTAGAGAAATCCTATTTTGTTCAGACAATGTGGCTGTCTTTGGGCTTTTTCCAGCAAATCCAAGCTGTGTCTGTGGGTCTGTATGCTGTGTGTATCTTCAGCAAGAACCCATGTGAAGTGCGTCAGTTTTGAGCTCCCAGTCTCCCTTATAAGCACGGCAAATGGAACCATCCACTTGACACAGTTATCTCTGTCACACCACTGATGCTCTTAAACATTTTGTGTCAATAAGTGAAGAGAAATACAGGGAAGAAGCTGTGAGCACATCCTAAGAAAATTCTAAGCAGTCCACATCCAACACACAGAGTTCTGAAAGCTCCACAATCTGTAAACATTTGCTGGGGAGGCTGTGGCAACAGCACTTTGTGTAAGTCATTTAGAGATGCTACCTGCATGTATACATTCAGCCAGGACACAGTGGCCAGGGGACTTAAACACCACTCAGGGGCCTTCATACTCATTCATGCCACAGTAAGAATGTTATCTCCTGAACAAGTCCCAAGCAACTGTGAAAAACAGATTTCCTCAAGTTTAGCTGCAATAAATAAAGATAAAATCCCAATAATCTGTAAAAGTGTTTTTATAACATTCTGTGCTTTCATGTGTTGATCAAAGCAATCTTGTGTGTAGTAAACTATCTCCCTGTGAAGTCTGTAGACCTCACATGCCTCCATTAGCCAATCCAGAAGAGGCTGCAGAAGAGGGTGCCACGGCATAGAGGGCTTATCCCATAGTATGACTTTTGCTTGTTCAACATGATTTTCCAGACTGTTCTCTGTTTGCCCACATCTGTATAGGCAGTGGTGAGGCTCGGCATCACATGAAATGCTGTGACATAGGCATAGAATTTGGGTAGGCCAGCCCATTATCTCTTTGTCGATGTGGGGATCAAGCATCAGGGGTTTGCACAGATTGCATTACTATCCCAAGGCTGAACTGTCCCAAGGCTGAATGCCACCCTGGCTTCTCAGAGTCCTGTCAATATTGGCAATTTGTCCACTGGACTCTGAAAAAATAAAAGCCAAAATATCCTTTCTTTTTCAGAAACAAACAAAGAAATCAGTGCCACTTCTCTCTTTCCTGCTGCCCCGTTTCTTTGCAACCTCCCCTCCTCTCCCTGGGCATGGAGCAGGGCTCAGGCACCCAACTCAGGCCTGAAGCTGTCTCCAGGGCAAGCGGGTATGCACCTGTCAAGGCAGGAGGCAGGAGGTGAACAGGAGGAAGCATGCCTTTAAAAAGCAACATTTCACTTATAATTGCTTAGCAGGTAGGAAAATGTGATGGTATCTAACTCTTCCTCCGTCTCCCCACAGGGACTGTACAAATTGTAAATGAATCGCTTGAGTTATTTGAGTGCAAGCCATAAGAATGAAGTCTGGCTTACATAGGCACGGGGGATTTCCACAGAGCTAGAGCTGCAGTTCATGGAATCACAGATGCTGCCAAAGTAATGAAAATGGTGAGTCACCTCCTCCATAAAGGGTGAGTGTTTGAAGGAGGCACCTCTCGACCCAGACTGAGAACCTGACATGCTGAGTCTGGGAGGCTTCTTGTAGCCATGGTTCTAATTTCCCTGCAGTGGCCGGGCTCTGTGGGCAGTGGGTCGGGTGTGTCTCAGGAGGGAACAAGGATGCCCAAGCAAGTGCCTGGTGATGCTTTTCCCCTCTGATCCCTTCTCAGCACACACAGGCACACAGGCAAGGCTGACAACAGAAGAATCTGCGTGGACACCTGAGGACACAGAGGAGCAGCTTTCCTCCAGGTGC
>NW_022442758.1:0-101 GCF_009761245.1 Sapajus apella
CGCCTATTTCAAACTTCTCTGCTTTGTGTTCGTTCACCTTAGGAAGTAGCATCAATGTTTAGATTCGGCGAGTTATAAAAACGTTTCTTCTAAAAGCTGCG
>NW_022442758.1:201-4208 GCF_009761245.1 Sapajus apella
TGCATCTATGTTTAGATTCGGCGAGGTATAAACATGTTTCTTCTAAAAGCTGCATTTGGATTCTAGAGAGAATGGGACAATAGGGTGAAATGGGAAATATCTTGCTCTAAAACAAAAACGCGGCTAAATAGCAGAATGGCTCTCAAGCTGCAGAATCAACATACAGAGTTAAACTGATGTGTGTGTGCAGCAGATCTGAAATCGTTTCTTTGGAGAATCTGTAAACAGATAATTCCAGCCATATACAGGCATTTAAGAACTAGCAGTAAGACTTCTTTTAAACCACAGAAGAAACGTCTATTTGAAACTGCTCTGCTTTGTGTTCGTTCAACTTAGGAAGTTGCATCTATTTTTAGATTCAACGAGTTAGAAACACGATTCTTCTAAAAGCTGCGTTTGCATATTCCAGAGCGAATGGGAATATAGGCTGTAATGAGAAATATCTTGCTCTAAAACAAAAACGCAGCTATCTAGCACAATGGTTGTCAAGCTGTGCAATCACCTTACAGAGTTAAACTGATGTGTGGTTGTAGCATTTCAGAAATCCTTTCTTTGGAGAATCTGGAAACAGATATTTCCAGCCATATACAGGCATAGGAGAATGAGGAGTGAGACTGCGTTTAAAACACAGGAGAAAGGTCTATTTCAAACTGCTGTGCTTTGGGTTCGTTCACCTTATGAAGTTGTGTCTATATTTAGATTCAGCGAGTTAGAAACACGTTTCTTCTAAAAGCTGCGTTTGGATATTCCAGAATGATTGGGACTATAGGCTGTAATGAGAATTATCTTGCTTTAAAACAAAAACGCAGCTATCTGGCACAATGGTTGTCAAGCTGTACAATCAACATACATAGTTTAACTGATGTTTGTGTGTGGCAGTTCAGAAATCCTTCCTTTGGAGAATCTGGAAACTGATATTTCCAGCCATATAGAGGCACATAAGAACTAGCAGTTAGACTGCGTTTAAAACTCAGGAGAAACTACTATTTCAAACTGCCCTGCTTTGTGTTCATTCACCTTAGGATGTAGCATCTGTGTTTAGATTCAACGAGTTAGAAACAGGTTTCTTCTAAAAGCTGCGTTTGGATATTCCAGAGTTAAAGGGAATACAGGCTATAATGAGAAATATCTTGCTCTAAAACAAAAACGCAGCTATCTAGCAGAATGCTTGTCAAGCTGTACAATCAACTTACAGAGTTAAACTGATGTGTGTGTGCAGCACTTCAGAAACCCTTTCTTTGGAGACTTTGGTAACAGATATTTCCAGCCATATACAGGCATATAAGAACTAGCAGTAAGACTGTGCTTAAAACACAGGAGAAACGTCTATTTCAAACTGCTCTGCTTTGTGTTCGTTCACCTTAGGACGTTGCATCTATGTTTAGATTCTGCGAGTTAGAAACACGTTTCTTCTAAAAGCTGTGTTGGGATATTCCAGAGTGAATGGGAGTATAGGCTGTAATGAGAAATACCTTACTCTAAAACAAAAACCCACCTATCTATCAGAATGGCTGTCAAGCTGTACAATCAACTTACAGATATAAACTAATGTGTATGTGCACCAGTTGAGAAATCCTTTCTTTGAAAATCTGGAAACAGATATTTCCAGCCACATACATGCATATAAGAACTAGCAGTAAGGCTGCGTTTAAAACACAGTAGAAACGTCTATTTCAAACTGCTCTGCTTTGTGTTCGTTGATCTCAGCAAGTTGCATCTATGTTTAGATTCAGCAATTTAGTAACACGTTTCTTCTAAAAGCTGCCTTTGGATATTCCAGAGTGAATGGGAGTATAGACTGTAGTGAGAATTAGCTTGCTCTAAAAGAAAAACGCAGCTATCTAGCACAATTGTTGTCAAGCTGTGCAATCAACTTACATAGTTAAGCTTATGTGTGTGTGCTGCAGATCTGAAATCTTTTCTTTGGAGAATCTGTAAACACATAATTCCAGCCATATACAGGCATATAAGAACTAGCAGTAAGACTTCGTTTTAACCACAGAAGAAACGTCTGTTTCAAACAGCTCTGCTTTGTGTTCGTTGATCTTAGGAAGTTGAATCTATGTTTAGATTCAGCGATTTATAAACACGTTTCTTCTGCAAGCTGCCTTTCGATATTCAAGAGTAATTGTGAGTATAGGCTGTGGTGAGATATATCTTGCTCTAAAACTAGAAAGCAGCTATCTAACAGAATGGTTGCCAAGCTGTACAATCAACATACAGAGTTAAACTGTTGTTTGTGTGTGGCAGTTCAGAAACCCTTTCTTTGGAGAATCTGAAAAAGATATTTCCAGACCTATACAGGCATATAAAAACTAGCTGTAAGGCTACGTTTGAAACACAGGCGAATCATATATTTCAAAGTGCTTTGCTTTCTGCTCGTTCACCTTGTGAAGTTGCATCTATGTTTACATTCAGTGAGTTAAAAACACGTTTCTTCTTAAAGCTGAGTTTGGATATTCCAGAGTGATTGGCACTATAGGTTGTAATAAGAAATATCTTGCTGTAAAACAAAAAGGCAGCTATCTAGCAGAATGGTAGTCAAGCTGTACAATCAACTTACAGAGTTAAACTGATGTATGTGTGTGGCAGTTCAGAAATCCTTTCTTTGGAGAATTAGAAACAGATTTTTCCAGACATATACAGGCATATAAAAACCAGCTGTAAGACGGCGTTTAAAACACAGGAGAATCATATATTTCAAAGTGCTTTGCTTTGTGTTCCTTCACCTTGGGAAGTTGCATCTATGTTTACATTCAGCGAGTTAAAAACACGTTTCTTCATAAAGCCGCGTTTGGATATTCCAGAGTGAATGGGAGTATAGGCTGTAATGAGAAATATCTTGCTTTAAAACAAAAACCCAGCTATCTAGCAGAATGGTTGTCAAGCTGTACAATCAACTTACAGAGTTAAACTGATATGTGTGTGCAGCAGTTGAGAAATCCTTTTTTTGGATAATCTGGAAACAGATATGTGCAGCCATATACAGGCATGTAATACCTAGCAGTAACCCTGCGTTTAAAACTCAGGAGAAACGTCTATTTCAAACTGCTCTGCTTTGTGTTCGTTGATCTTAGGAAGTTGCATCTATTTTTAGAATCAGCCAATTAGAAACACGTTTCTTCTAAAAGCTGCTCTTGGATATTCCGGAGTTAAAGGGAATATAGGGTGTAATGAGAATATCTTGCTCTAAAACAAAAACGCAGCTATTAGCAGAATGTTTCTCAAGCTGTACAATAAAGTTACAGAGTTAAACTGATGTGTATGTGCAGCATTTAAGAAATCCTTTCTTTGGAGAATCTGGCAACAGTTTTTTCCAGCCACATATAGTCATATAAGAACTAGCAGAAGACTGAGTTTAACACACAGGAGAAACGTCTGTTTCAAACTGCTCTGCTTTGTGTTCGTTCAACTTAGGAAGTTGCATCTAAGTGCAGATTCAGCGAGTTATAAACACGTTTCTTCTAAAAGCTGTGTTGGGATATTTCAGAGAGAATGGGACTATAGGCTGTAATGAGAAATATCTTGATGTAAAACAAAAACGCAGCTATCTAGCAAAATGGTTGTCAAGCTGTACAATCAACTTACAGGGTTAAACTGATCTGTGTGTGCAGCAGTTCTGAAATCGTTTCTTTGGAGAATCTGTAAACAGTTAATTCCACCCATAAATAGGCATATAAGAACTAGCAGTAAGACTCCGTTTCAACCACAGAAGAAACGTCTATTTGAAACTGCTCTGCTTTGTGTTCATTCAACCTACAAAGTTGCATCTATGTTTAGATTCAGTGAGTTAGAAACACGTTTCTTCTAACAGCTGCGTTTGCATATTCCAGAGTGAATGGGAGTACAGGCTGTAATGAGAAATATCTTGCTCTAAACAAAAACGCAGCTATCTAGCAGAATTGTGTTCAAGCTGTGCAATCAACATACAGAGTTAAACTGATGTGTATGTGTCACAGCTCAGAAATCCTTTCTTTGGAGAATCAGGGAACAGATATTTCCAGCCA
>NW_022442759.1:0-4207 GCF_009761245.1 Sapajus apella
AAACGTCTCTTACAAACTGCTCTGCTGTGTGTTCGTTCATCTGTGGAAGTTGCATCTATGTTTTGATTCAGGGAGTTAGAAACACGTTTCTTCTAAAAGCTGCGTTTGGATATTCCTGAGTGAATGGTAGTATAGTGTGTAATGAGTAATATCTGGCTGTAAAACAAAAACGGAGCTATCTAGCCGAATGATTGTCAAGGTGTATATTCAACTGACAGAGTTATACAGGTGTGTGAATGTAGCAGTTAAGAAACCCTTTCTTGGAGAATCTTTAAAGATATATTTCCAGCCATATAGGGGCAAATAAGAATTAGTAGTAAGATCGCTTCTAATCCACAGGAGAAACGTCTTTTTCAAACTGCTCAACTGTGTTTTCGTTCACCTTAGGAAGTTGCAAGTATGTTTAGATTCAGCAAGGTAGAAAAACGTTTATTCTAAAAGCTACGGTTGGTTATTCCTTAGTGAATGGGAGGATAGGGTTTATTTAGAAATATCTGGCTCTATAACAAAAACGGAGTTATCTAGCAGAATGATTTTTAAGGTGTATATTCAACTGACAGAGTTAAACACATGTGTGAATGTAGCAGTTCAGAAACCCTTTCTTTGGATTATCTTTAAAGAGATATTTCCAGCCATATACAGACATATAAGAATTAGTGGTAAGATCGCGTCTAAACCACAGGAGAAACGTCTATACCAACTGATCTGAAGTGTGTTCGTTCACCTTAGGAAGTTGCATCTATGTTTAGATTCAGTGATTTGGAAACACGTTTTTTCTAAAAGCTGCATTTGGATAATCCTCAGTGAATGGGAATATAGGGTGTAATGAGAAATAAGTGTCTCTATAACAAAAACGGAGCTATCTAGCAAAATGATTGTCAAGGTGTATATTCAACTTACAGAGTCAAACAGATGTGTGAATGTAGCAGTTCAGAAACCCTTTCTTTGGAGAATCTAGAAAGAGATATTTCAAGCCATATACAGGAACATAAGAATTAGCGGTAAGATCGCGTCTAAAGGACAGGAGAAACTGCTCTTTCAAACTGCTCTGCTGGGTTTTCCTTCACCTTAGGAAGTTGCATCTATGCTTAGCCTCCAGGACTTAGAATCAGGTTTCTTCTAAAAGCTGCGTTTGGATGTTCCTGAGTGAAAAGGGGTATACTGTGTAACGAGAAATATCTGCCTCTAAAATAAAAACGAAGCTGTCTAGCAGAATGATTGTCAAGGTGTGCATTCAACTTACAGAGTTAAACAGATTTGAGAATGTAGTAGTTCAGAAACCATTTCTTTACAGAATCTGGGAAGACATATTTACAGCCATATACAGGCACATAAGAGTTAGCGGTAAGATCGCGTCTAAACGACAGGAGAAAAGTGTCTTTCAAACTACTCTCCTGTGTGTTCATTCGCCTTATTTAGCTGCATCTATGGTTAAATTCAGCGAGTCAGAAACACGTTTCTTCTAAAAGCTGCATTTGGATATTCCTGAGTGAATGGGATTATAGGGTGTAATGAGAAATATCTGGCTCTAAAACAAAAACAGAGCTACCTAGCAGAATGATTGTCAAGGTGTACATTCACCTTACAGAGTTAAACAGGTGTGTGAATGTAGCAGTTCAGAAACCCTTTCTTTGGAGAATCTAGAAAGAGATATTTCGAGCAATATACAGGAACATAAGAATTAGCGGTAAGATCACTTCTAAACCACCTGAGAAACGTCCCTTTCAAACTGCCCTGCTGTGTGTTCGTTCACCTTAGGAAGCTGCATCTACGTTTCGATTCAGCGAGATAGAAGCACGTTTCTTCTAAAAGCTGCGTTTGGATATTCCTGAGTGAAAGTGTGTATAGTGTGTAAGGAGAAATATCTGGCTCTAAAACAAAAACGGAGCTATCTAGCAGAATGATTGCCAAGGTGTATATTCAACTGACAGAGTTAAACAGATGTGTGAAGGTAGCTGTTCAGAAACCCTTTCTTTGGAGAATCTGGAAAGAGATATTTCCAGGCATATAAAGGCACGTAAGATTATTAGCGGTAAGATTGCTTCTAAACCACAGGGGAAACTTCTCTTTCAAACTGCTCTGCTGTGTGTTCGTTCACCTTAGGAAGTTGCAAGTATGTTTAGATTCAGCAAGTTAGAAAATCGTTTATTCTAAAAGCTGCGGTTGATTATTCCTGAGTGAATGGGAGGATAGGGTGTATTTAGAAATATCCGGCTCCAAAAGAAAAACGGAGCTATTTAGCAGAATGATTGTCAAGGTGAATATTCAACTTACAGAGTTAAACAGATGTGTGAATGCAGCAGTTCAGAAACCCTTTCTTTGGAGAATCTAGAAAGAGATGTTTCCTGCAATATACAGACACATAAGAATTAGCACAAAGATCGCATCAAAACCCCAGGAGAAATGTCTATTACAAACTGCTCTGCTGGGTGTTGTCTAACCTTAGGAAGTTGCATCTATGTTTAGATTCAGCGAGATAGAAACACGTTTCTTCTAATAGCTGCGTTTGGATATTCCTCAGATATTTGGAGCACAGGGTGTAATGAGAAATATGTGGCACTAAAACAAAAACGGAGCTATCTAGCAGAATGATTGTCAAGGCGTATATTCAACTTACAAAGTTAAACAGATGTGCGAATGTACCAGTTCAGAAATAATTTCTTTGGAGAATCTAGAAAGAGATATTTCCAGCCATGTTCAGACACATAAGAATTAACGGTAAGATCGCGTCTAAAACACAGGAGAAACCTCTCTTTCAAACTGTTCTGCTGTATGTTCGTTTACCTGAGGAAGTTGCATCTATGTTTAGATTCAACGAGTTAGAAGCACTTTTCCTCTAAATGCTGCCTTTGGATTTTTGCGAGTGAATGGGAGTATGCGGTGTAATGAGAAATATCTGGCTCTAAAATAAAAACGGAGCTTTCTAGCAGAATGTTTGTCAAGGTGTACATTCAACTTACTGAGTTACACAGGGGTGTGAATGTAGCAGTTCAGAAACAATTTCTATGGAGAATCTGGAAAGCGGTATTTCCAGCCATATACAGGCACATAGGAATTAGCAGTAAGATCGCGTCTAAACATCGGAAGAAACGTGTCTTTAAATTGCTCCAGCTGTGTGTTCGTTCAAGATAGGAAGTTGCTTGTATGTTTAGATTCAGCGAGTTAGGAAAACGTTTCTTCTAAAAGCTGCGTTTGGATATTCCTGAGTGAACGGGAGTATAGGGTGTAAGGGGACGTATCTGGCTCTAAAACCAAAACGGGGCTATCTAACAGTATGATTGTAAAGCTGTATATTCAACATGCAGACGTAAACAGATGTGTGAATGCAGCAGTTCAGAAATCCTTTGTTTGGAGTATCTAGAAAGAGACATTCACAGGCATGTACAGGCACATGAGAATTAGCGGTAAGATTGCGTCTAAACCACAGGAGAAACGTCTCTTTCCAACTGCTCTACTGTGTGTTCGTACACCTGAGGCAGTGGCATCTATGTTTAGATAGAGCGAGTTAGAAACACGTTTCTTCTAAAGGATGTGTTTGGATATTTCCGAGTGTTAGGAATTATACGGTGTAATGAGACATATCTGGCTCTAAAACAAAAGCAGAGCTATCTAGCAGAATGATTGTCAAGGTGTATATTCAACGTACAGAGTTAAACAGATGTGTGAATGCAGCATTTCAGAAACCCTTTCTTTGGAGAATCAGGAAAGAGATATTTCCAGGCATATAAACGCATGTAAGAATTAGTGGTAAGATCAATTCTAAACCACAGTAGAAACGTCTCTTTCAAACTGCTCTGCTGTGAGTTCGTTCACCCTTCTTAGATGCATCTACGTTTAGATTCTGCGAGTTGGAAACATTTTTCTTCTAAAAGCTGCGTTTGTATATTCCTAAGTGAACGGGAGTATAGTGTGTAAGGAGACATATCTGGCTCTAAAACAAAAACCGATTTATGTAGCAGAATGATTGTCAAGGTGTGTATTCAACTTAAAGAGATAAACAGATGTGTGCATGTAGCAGTTCAGAAACACTTTCTTTCGAGAATCTGGAAACAGATATTTCCAGCCATATACAGGCTTTTAAGAATTAGCTTTAAGATCGCGTCTAAATCACAGGAGAAACGTCTCTTTCAAACTGCTCTGTTGTGTGTTCTTTGACCTTAGGAAGTTGCATCTGTGTTTAGATTCAGCGAGTTAGAAACACGTTTCT
>NW_022442760.1:0-3514 GCF_009761245.1 Sapajus apella
ATTTGCACAGAGTAGATTTTAAATGCTCTTGCCACAAAAGAAAAAAAGAAGTAATTATGTGAGATAATGGATATACCAGTGTGCTTGAGTGTAGTAATCATGTTACTATGTACATATACATGAAAATATCACGTTTTATGCCTTAAATATATATAACAGAAGCCAAAAATCCTGCTGATAGAATGGGAAATAGTGTGCAAAATTTGCACAAATGTTTAAGACCAAGTTTGAGCCTTCCAAGAGATTTCATGTTTGGCAAAGTTTCATGGGCCAAGCGCCCAGGGGACTAAGCACTGGCCCTCCTCTGTCAGGACAGGCAGTGAGGCGAGAAGCCCTGGGAACACTGAAGTCTTTGTTTCTCAGCCTACAATGTCCAGGTCTTCTCATTTTGGGCCCATGACACAGACAAGTCAGGGGTCTCTAGCTTCCTATGACCTCTACCCTCTGTGCCAAGGGAAGCTGTTACTCTCGAAAGCAGGAGATTTGAGGACTTGGTTCTCTCCAGCCCTGACACCTGCTCCTTCATCCTCCAGGTCTGGCACTGGGCCTGCAGTGGTGGGGAGGGCTTTGGGGGAGCACCCACAGGTGGCGGGGTCAGCCATGGCGAGCAGCACAGACCCGATTCCAGGGGAAGTGAGGAGAATGCAGGGATTATTGTGTTTGTGTACAGACACTAGGAAAGCAGGTACCAGGGCAGATTCCAGGCTTTCCCTGGGCAACCTTGGGGGAAGGATACCACAGTATGGTGACCTGGGGGCACTGTGGCCTCTCTGGCTCTGACGATAAAGATGACCGATTATATTTAGTGAGCACTTACTGTATGCCAAATAATGGAACTCTAACAAAAGGTAATAATCTAAGAGCTCTTCTATTCTTTATAGATGAAGAAAGAGAAGCAGAGAAGGTTAAGTAACCTGTCCACGTCACACAGCTACTACAGGGTGGAGCCAGAATGGCATTTCAGCAACGGGGCTGCAGAACATACGTGCTTTTGTTTATTAAAAAGTGTTTGTTGAGCATCTTCTGTATGAAAGGCCTTCTGCAATAAAACGGGGATAGCACTATTAATGTTTGAATAATAAATTGTCAATAAGTATCGAATGCTCATTGGGTCCCAGGCACAGAATTGTATATATCATAATAGTAAAAATGATGGTGAAAGTATGGATGACAGGGATAACAGTGTAAATGACCTGGATGTTTTATATGTATTATCTCATGGAAGCTTTAAAGAACACCTGATGAGGGATGGAACCTTTATTTGTCCCATTTCACAGAGAAGGAAACTGAGGTTAAGGAGAGATTAGGCAACTTATCAAGGCATGGAGTGGAAATTGGAAGTACAGGCATTTGTACCTGGTCCTCTTCTTTTCCAAAACCACCATAGGGTCCAGTGTCACCTTGTTTTTTCACTCATTCAATAAATACTGCTTATGATGTCTAATAGGGTGACACTCATTTTGAGCTTCTGCCCTCTTTCTGCAGGTGATGAAGACATTTATTGTCCTGACCCCACAGTTCTGGCCCATGACAAGGACCAGCTGATCAAGGAGCCACAGCAGCATGTAACATCAGTGACAGCCCCATACAAGTACCTGGGGAAGGTAAGTGAGGGCAGATGGAAGGGGTCTGTTCCCCAGTACTCCTGCCACATGTCTCCTAGGGCGGCCATGCAGGGGGAGGCTTAGGCAGCCACAGTAGAGTTTTTTTTTTTTTTTCAGCATAGGAAGCAATTTGGCTTAGGGATGGGGTGAAATCTTAACAATGTATTTAAGCTGACAATTAGGAAATGATCTATTAAAATCAAAGAGGCTTATTAATAAATTCTAATTTGGTTGATTACACCAAATATTTCTTAAGAACTTTCTATATACTGGCAATTATAAGAGTTTTTAAGATAAATCTAGTATAAATGCTGAACTCAGAGTGAGAATAAACAATGACAGGTACAGGACAACACAGGCAACATTATAAACACACGTAATGTTCTGAAATAACACAGAGGAGGGCATAATTAACTCTGCAAGAGTTAGGAGGAGGTTCAAAGAAGAGAGCCTAGAGAGTAGGGATTTTCAAGGTGGAAAGGAATAGAGGGGATGATGTGGCAAGAGGAAGAACCTCTCAAAACAAGAAAACAGGGCTGGGCATGGGGGCTCACACCTGTAATTTCAACACTGTGAGAGGCTGAGGCAGGACCATCACTTGAGCCCAGGAATTCAAGATCAGCCTGGGCAACACAGCGGGAACCGTGTTTCTATTTAAATAAGCTTAATATTAAAAAAAATAAAAATAAAAAAAGAGTAAACAAGAAGCACTGAGGCATGAGACAACATGACATGCAAAAGACAGCAGAGTAGAACTAGTGACATAATGTCTAATGTCTCCAAATGAGGAAAGTAGCATTCAGCTCCTGAAACTGACATCAGAACATGAATTTAGTGACTTTAGTCTTTGGTGGAAGTTCCTAGTGTATGAAATGGATCTGATGTGAAAGGCCTTGTTCCCATGCTGGGGGAATAGGGAACCGGTGAAGGGCTGAGTATCAGAGGATCTGTAATTGGGAGAAATCACTCTGTTGGTAACCTGGAGGGTGAATTTGAGTAGAATGAGACTGGAGGCAGGAGGAAGGCAGTAGCAGTGCAGGTGAAGAAAAAACATAGGTAGAACATGGCCACTCATCAGAAAAGGTGAGAGGAGGGGCCTAAGAGAGGGAAACGTGGGATCACGACCAGGTTTCAGGCTGGAACAGGACAAATGGCATAAGCATCCAGTATTGAACATAGAGTCACAGGAGCCTACTTGGGTGGAGGGAGGTGACAGTGTATTCTAGGACAGGATGGGTTTGAGATTCCTTGACATATCTGAGTGGAAAAGTCTTGGAAGCACGAAGATACAGCAGAGCTCAGTGAGGGCAAGAAGGCAGGGAGTGTGGAGTCATCAGCTTGCAGGGGACAGCTGAAGCCATCCTCCCACTCCTGGAGAGAAGCACCCGAGCAGAGGTCTGAGCCTCCTGGAGAACACCAACATTCCCAAGTGAGCTGAAAGACAATTCAGAGGAGGGGTAGAGGAAAACTTAGAGTGTGCTGTGGAGACAGCACTGTGATTCACGGCTTGATCTTTGGAGGCCGACTGTCTGAATGATGGTTTTCTTTTCTGTAAATGAGAGTAAAATTACCTACCCATGCATGGAAAAAAGTCCTCAGCAAACTAGAAACAGGAAGGAACTTCATCAGCATGATAAAAAGCATCTGCGAAAACCTAGCAGTTAACAGATTTAATAGTGTAAGACTAAATGCTTTTTCCCTAAGCTTGGGAACAAGGCAGGGATGGCCATGTTCAGCAGGTCTATTCACCTTTGGTTCTGGCCAGGACATCTAGGCGATCGATATATAAAAGGATCCAGGCTAGAAAGCAAGACGTAAAACTGTCTTACTTCTGAATGTCATGATCTTATATACAGCAATGTCTGAGGCATCCACATTAAAAAAAAAAAAAAAAAAAAAAAAAAAAAAAA
>NW_022442760.1:3614-4207 GCF_009761245.1 Sapajus apella
TGATAGACTGGATAAGGAAAATGTGTCACATATACAGCATGGAATACTATGCAGCCATAAAAAAGGATGAGTTCATGTCATTTGCAGGGATATGGATCAAGTTAGAAACCATCCTCCTCAGCAAAGTAACACAAGAGCAGAAAACCAAACACCGCATTTTCTCACTCCTAAGTGGGAGTTGAACACTGAGAACACATGGACACAGGGAGGAGAACATCACACACCAGGGACTCTCGGGTTGGGGGCTAGGAGAGGGATAGCAATAGGAGACATACCTAATGTAGATGACGTGGTGATGGATGCAGCCAACAACCATGGCACCTGTAAACCTATGTAACAAACCTGCATGCTCTGCACATGTACCCCAGAACTTAAAGTACAATTAACAAAAAGAAAAAAAAACTAAACTAGTTCACCAAGTTCACAAAATCAGCATACATAAATCAGTTGTATTTCTGTACACTAGCAATGAACAATCCAAAACTGAAATTCATAAAATTATTCCATTTACAATAGCATCTCAAAGAATAAAATACTCACTGTGGGAAGTTACCAAAGAAGAACTAAATAAGTGAAAGATATTCAATATTCAT
>NW_022442761.1:0-3514 GCF_009761245.1 Sapajus apella
ATTTGCACAGAGTAGATTTTAAATGCTCTTGCCACAAAAGAAAAAAAGAAGTAATTATGTGAGATAATGGATATACCAGTGTGCTTGAGTGTAGTAATCATGTTACTATGTACATATACATGAAAATATCACGTTTTATGCCTTAAATATATATAACAGAAGCCAAAAATCCTGCTGATAGAATGGGAAATAGTGTGCAAAATTTGCACAAATGTTTAAGACCAAGTTTGAGCCTTCCAAGAGATTTCATGTTTGGCAAAGTTTCATGGGCCAAGCGCCCAGGGGACTAAGCACTGGCCCTCCTCTGTCAGGACAGGCAGTGAGGCGAGAAGCCCTGGGAACACTGAAGTCTTTGTTTCTCAGCCTACAATGTCCAGGTCTTCTCATTTTGGGCCCATGACACAGACAAGTCAGGGGTCTCTAGCTTCCTATGACCTCTACCCTCTGTGCCAAGGGAAGCTGTTACTCTCGAAAGCAGGAGATTTGAGGACTTGGTTCTCTCCAGCCCTGACACCTGCTCCTTCATCCTCCAGGTCTGGCACTGGGCCTGCAGTGGTGGGGAGGGCTTTGGGGGAGCACCCACAGGTGGCGGGGTCAGCCATGGCGAGCAGCACAGACCCGATTCCAGGGGAAGTGAGGAGAATGCAGGGATTATTGTGTTTGTGTACAGACACTAGGAAAGCAGGTACCAGGGCAGATTCCAGGCTTTCCCTGGGCAACCTTGGGGGAAGGATACCACAGTATGGTGACCTGGGGGCACTGTGGCCTCTCTGGCTCTGACGATAAAGATGACCGATTATATTTAGTGAGCACTTACTGTATGCCAAATAATGGAACTCTAACAAAAGGTAATAATCTAAGAGCTCTTCTATTCTTTATAGATGAAGAAAGAGAAGCAGAGAAGGTTAAGTAACCTGTCCACGTCACACAGCTACTACAGGGTGGAGCCAGAATGGCATTTCAGCAACGGGGCTGCAGAACATACGTGCTTTTGTTTATTAAAAAGTGTTTGTTGAGCATCTTCTGTATGAAAGGCCTTCTGCAATAAAACGGGGATAGCACTATTAATGTTTGAATAATAAATTGTCAATAAGTATCGAATGCTCATTGGGTCCCAGGCACAGAATTGTATATATCATAATAGTAAAAATGATGGTGAAAGTATGGATGACAGGGATAACAGTGTAAATGACCTGGATGTTTTATATGTATTATCTCATGGAAGCTTTAAAGAACACCTGATGAGGGATGGAACCTTTATTTGTCCCATTTCACAGAGAAGGAAACTGAGGTTAAGGAGAGATTAGGCAACTTATCAAGGCATGGAGTGGAAATTGGAAGTACAGGCATTTGTACCTGGTCCTCTTCTTTTCCAAAACCACCATAGGGTCCAGTGTCACCTTGTTTTTTCACTCATTCAATAAATACTGCTTATGATGTCTAATAGGGTGACACTCATTTTGAGCTTCTGCCCTCTTTCTGCAGGTGATGAAGACATTTATTGTCCTGACCCCACAGTTCTGGCCCATGACAAGGACCAGCTGATCAAGGAGCCGCAGCAGCATGTAACATCAGTGACAGCCCCATACAAGTACCTGGGGAAGGTAAGTGAGGGCAGATGGAAGGGGTCTGTTCCCCAGTACTCCTGCCACATGTCTCCTAGGGCGGCCATGCAGGGGGAGGCTTAGGCAGCCACAGTAGAGTTTTTTTTTTTTTTTCAGCATAGGAAGCAATTTGGCTTAGGGATGGGGTGAAATCTTAACAATGTATTTAAGCTGACAATTAGGAAATGATCTATTAAAATCAAAGAGGCTTATTAATAAATTCTAATTTGGTTGATTACACCAAATATTTCTTAAGAACTTTCTATATACTGGCAATTATAAGAGTTTTTAAGATAAATCTAGTATAAATGCTGAACTCAGAGTGAGAATAAACAATGACAGGTACAGGACAACACAGGCAACATTATAAACGCACGTAATGTTCTGAAATAACACAGAGGAGGGCATAATTAACTCTGCAAGAGTTAGGAGGAGGTTCAAAGAAGAGAGCCTAGAGAGTAGGGATTTTCAAGGTGGAAAGGAATAGAGGGGATGATGTGGCAAGAGGAAGAACCTCTCAAAACAAGAAAACAGGGCTGGGCATGGGGGCTCACACCTGTAATTTCAACACTGTGAGAGGCTGAGGCAGGACCATCACTTGAGCCCAGGAATTCAAGATCAGCCTGGGCAACACAGCGGGAACCGTGTTTCTATTTAAATAAGCTTAATATTAAAAAAAATAAAAATAAAAAAAGAGTAAACAAGAAGCACTGAGGCATGAGACAACATGACATGCAAAAGACAGCAGAGTAGAACTAGTGACATAATGTCTAATGTCTCCAAATGAGGAAAGTAGCATTCAGCTCCTGAAACTGACATCAGAACATGAATTTAGTGACTTTAGTCTTTGGTGGAAGTTCCTAGTGTATGAAATGGATCTGATGTGAAAGGCCTTGTTCCCATGCTGGGGGAATAGGGAACCGGTGAAGGGCTGAGTATCAGAGGATCTGTAATTGGGAGAAATCACTCTGTTGGTAACCTGGAGGGTGAATTTGAGTAGAATGAGACTGGAGGCAGGAGGAAGGCAGTAGCAGTGCAGGTGAAGAAAAAACATAGGTAGAACATGGCCACTCATCAGAAAAGGTGAGAGGAGGGGCCTAAGAGAGGGAAACGTGGGATCACGACCAGGTTTCAGGCTGGAACAGGACAAATGGCATAAGCATCCAGTATTGAACATAGAGTCACAGGAGCCTACTTGGGTGGAGGGAGGTGACAGTGTATTCTAGGACAGGACGGGTTTGAGATTCCTTGACATATCTGAGTGGAAAAGTCTTGGAAGCACGAAGATACAGCAGAGCTCAGTGAGGGCAAGAAGACAGGGAGTGTGGAGTCATCAGCTTGCAGGGGACAGCTGAAGCCATCCTCCCACTCCTGGAGAGAAGCACCCGAGCAGAGGTCTGAGCCTCCTGGAGAACACCAACATTCCCAAGTGAGCTGAAAGACAATTCAGAGGAGGGGTAGAGGAAAACTTAGAGTGTGCTGTGAAGACAGCACTGTGATTCACGGCTTGATCTTTGGAGGCCGACTGTCTGAATGATGGTTTTCTTTTCTGTAAATGAGAGTAAAATTACCTACCCATGCATGGAAAAAAGTCCTCAGCAAACTAGAAACAGGAAGGAACTTCATCAGCATGATAAAAAGCATCTGCGAAAACCTAGCAGTTAACAGATTTAATAGTGTAAGACTAAATGCTTTTTCCCTAAGCTTGGGAACAAGGCAGGGATGGCCATGTTCAGCAGGTCTATTCACCTTTGGTTCTGGCCAGGACATCTAGGCGATCGATATATAAAAGGATCCAGGCTAGAAAGCAAGACGTAAAACTGTCTTACTTCTGAATGTCATGATCTTATATACAGCAATGTCTGAGGCATCCACATTAAAAAAAAAAAAAAAAAAAAAAAAAAAAAAAA
>NW_022442761.1:3614-4207 GCF_009761245.1 Sapajus apella
TGATAGACTGGATAAGGAAAATGTGTCACATATACAGCATGGAATACTATGCAGCCATAAAAAAGGATGAGTTCATGTCATTTGCAGGGATATGGATCAAGTTAGAAACCATCCTCCTCAGCAAAGTAACACAAGAGCAGAAAACCAAACACCGCATTTTCTCACTCCTAAGTGGGAGTTGAACACTGAGAACACATGGACACAGGGAGGAGAACATCACACACCAGGGACTCTCGGGTTGGGGGCTAGGAGAGGGATAGCAATAGGAGACATACCTAATGTAGATGACGTGGTGATGGATGCAGCCAACAACCATGGCACCTGTAAACCTATGTAACAAACCTGCATGCTCTGCACATGTACCCCAGAACTTAAAGTACAATTAACAAAAAGAAAAAAAAACTAAACTAGTTCACCAAGTTCACAAAATCAGCATACATAAATCAGTTGTATTTCTGTACACTAGCAATGAACAATCCAAAACTGAAATTCATAAAATTATTCCATTTACAATAGCATCTCAAAGAATAAAATACTCACTGTGGGAAGTTACCAAAGAAGAACTAAATAAGTGAAAGATATTCAATATTCAT
>NW_022442762.1:0-809 GCF_009761245.1 Sapajus apella
TCCCTTAAGTATTTTTGTATAATCTTGATGTCTGCAATTTGCTTTCAAGCAGTTCAGAGCTCCCCAAAGTGTGAGTGTGTGCACGTATATGTACGTGTGTGTAACAGAGAGAAAATGAGTGTGTATGTGAAGAGGAAAAGAGACATAGAGACACACAAAGCCAATCCCAGAAAATATTAATTTGTGAATCTAAATAAAGGGTGCATGTATCTTTATGGAACTTCTTTTTCAAGTTTTCTGTTTGACGTTAAAAGTTGGAAGAATTTTTTTAAAGGCACTTGTTTATTCAGGGTGAACACAATCTTCAAATTTCTTTGCTAGATGTTGGTTTCCTGTAGTTGTTAATACTTTTGTGCCACCTGATTGCCTTATGACAAAATAAACTTAGCTATGAAAGAAAAACTGTCTGTGTAGCCATAAAGCCAAGCAATTGCTTCACTGAATAGGAAAAGAAAGGAAGAAGTTTATTGCAAGTAATATTGTTATAAACTGTTATTCTCCTAATACAGTATAACCAATTATTACCTTGTAATGTTAGTCAGCATCTACTAATAAGGAGAGACCAACGGGCAGTATTTATACACAATTACACTGAGACCAATTCCTTGTAGCCTGAAAAACAATATGGCAAACATTAAGAGAAGGTACAGGATGTGTTTTTCATGATTTACAGGACAAGAAATCACACTATCTTCTTCTACTAGATGATTAACTATTCTGGGAAACATATACTCAGGTTTATAGTTATAATAGACAAGAATACAAGGTGCATAAGCAACCCTGTCATCTTTCATCATTACAATCTTGCC
>NW_022442762.1:819-4207 GCF_009761245.1 Sapajus apella
ACCCCGAGCTGGGTATGACCTCGCTGAAAGAGATTACCTCTTCTCCAGTGAATCCCTACCCAAGTACTGGGGATAAACCACCAGCTCCTCTCCCCAAAGAGGAACAACCCTGCGAGGTTGTTCCAAGCTTCAGGGCTCCCTTTGGAGTCAGCTGTGCCCCTGTTGTGATGCATCACAGCCCCAATTCTTCCTCTGCCCAACCCTAATTCATTCCTTTCCCCACACCCCAAGTGCTGAGCCCAAGTCCACTCCCTAAGAAACATCCTTCACACTCATTTCCATCTGAGTCTGTTTTCTGCGGTAGTCAATCTACAACAAATTTTAAGTATCCCTGGCATACTAACAGCAAAAAGTTAACATTGTTATTTTACTTGCACCATAATTTTTTATAGTTTTGCAGTATTTTTTCTCAGTGTCATCTAAGAGCAAAGAAAATTCTTCAATCAAATGTGTTTATACCCTAACAAGAGCTGTACTATACAAAATTATTTTTAAATATATAAGACATCTTTGATTCCTCCAATATAAATACATGTTTAACATGGCCAAACAATGTTAAGACAAACAGAAAAAAAGAAAATTTGATTATGGAATAAAATTTTTGGGTGTCTGAAGCAAGGAAATGGCTAAAATGTTAATTGTACTTAATTGGCATGTAACCTGAGACTGATCCAATATATCAGAAATCAAGTGACTTCTACACTGATCAGATTGTAATACCATTTACTAGGCTTTCTTTCTTGTTTTCTTCTCCCTTTATTTGCTCATCTCTTCATCTCTGGAATCTGTTTTTAAGCCTGAAATCCCAGTAGCTGTACTATCCTACCCACTCTTATTTGTCTCTGAAACCTGTCTACCATCCTTGATGTTCCTGCCTCTTTATTAGCTATCTGCTGACTCGAGGTAGCTGCTGCCTAGTCCTGAAGTATCTAGCAGTGTCCAGTATCTGTCTTGGACTACTTGGCCTGGGTAAATTTTATTTCTTCTTAACGGAGAATGCAATGGAGTCACAGCTTACTCCTGGGTTAGGTTCTAACATTAGTCTATTAGGCGAAGAAAAAAGTATAGATCACTGATAATACTCTTGCAAATCTTATCAGATAAGAAAAAAGGAAATGTATCTCAAAAATGCCTCATTGCTGTTTATTTTTCCAGCATTTGAATCAATCACTATGGAATGTTTGGTTTTCATTTAAGGTAATACATTATTCAAATCAGTGCTGTGTTTAAATACAAAAGTTCCACTTAGCTTAGCAAGATGCTGACACTTTAAAAGGCATGAGGGAAAGGCCATTCCTGTTCATTGAAGGAACTCACCGGAAGATTCCCCTGCATGATTTAAAGGATTACTTTTCCTTGATCTTTTATTTTTGTTGGTTATTATACATAATTCTTTGTAATTTATTTACCAATAATATTTGTATATTTTTATGGCATACATGTGATACCTTGATACATTCATGGAATGTATAATGATCAAATCAGGCTATTGATCAGGTATTTAGGCTATTCATCACCTCAAATATTTATCATTTATTTTTGTCGGGAACATTTCAAATCTTCTAGCTATTTTGAAATATATATTGTTAATTATAGTCACCCTACTGTGCTATCAAACACAGGTATCTATTTCTTGTAACTAATGTTTGCAACCATTGACTAAGCTCTCTTCATCCTCTCCAACACACATAAACCCATCCCAGCTTCTAGTAACCATCATTCTACACTCTACCTTCATGAGGTCAGCATTTTTTGGCTCCAACATATGAGTGAGAACATGTGTTACTTGTCAGGGTCTGCCTTATTTCTCTTACTTTAATGGCCTCCAGTTTCATCCATGTTGCTGCAAATGAAAAGATTTTTATTCTCTCTTATGGCTGAATGGAATTCCCTTGAGTGTATATACCACATTTTCTTTACTATTCATCTGTTGATGGACACGCAGTTTGGCCCGATATTCTAGCTATTCTGAACAGTGCTGCAATAAACATGGGGTTGCAGGTCTCCCTTTGATATGCTGATTCCCTTTTCTTTGGAGAAATACCCAGGAGTGGGATTTCTGGATCATATGGTAGTTCCATTTTTAGTTGTTCAAGAGCTCTCTATACTGTTTACCTTCATAGCTGTACTAAATTGCACTCCCATCAACAGTATGTAAGAGTTCCCTTTTCTCACATCCTTGCAAGCATTTATGATCTTTTTAATAATAGCTCTCCTAACTGGGGAAGATGACAACCCTGATTATTAGTGATGCTGAGAACATTTTTCATAGACATATTGGGCATTTATACTTTAATTCTTATGAATTAAAAACACACATACAATATAACCCAGTCAGTTAGGCATCGATATGATAACTATGAGCTCGACTAACCCTGGGAAGTGGCAGGAACTGACCTATGCAAATGCCGTAACTTCCTGAACCCTTCCTCCAGAACTACTTTCATGTGACTAACTCTGTTTCCACTCTTTCATACTCTTTCTGTTTACATATTTTCCCCCACTTTCATGTTCCTAAGCACTCCATTTTAATCTTATTGCGTGACTGACTTTCAGCTTTGCTATTCTATGTGAGCACTGACCCCAAAAGGGACTTCCAATCTGTTTAGCTACTAGATGATGATACAGAATAGAGAAATAAACATAACATTAAATTCATATAACTGTATTAGCCTTTTACAAATCAGATCAACCATGGCAATGAACTCTCACCATCCATCTTTTGGTTCATTAATATTATAAGCAAATCTATTCCTCTGGGCAGATATTAAACATGAGAGAAATTAACAAAGCTACACTAATACAATCACAACGTCAATAATTTATAATCTGAGAAAAGGAACTGGTAAGCCACATTTTAATTATATAGGCTCATCATGACACATTACTTCTGTGACATTTTAAAATTTGTTCACAAAATAATTAATCCAGACAAGAAAGTTGTAATAAATCATAACCAGATACATTATACCAGCATACTTTTCTCTCAGTGTATTTCTCCCTAGCCTACTGGACATTTGTAAGAATATCCCTGGGGTCAGATATATTCATACTCATTCATTTACCAAGCTGTACAAGTCTTTTTAAATATATTACTTTAATATGTTACCAATGAGAGAACAAGTTAGTCAGTAAACAAATAAATGACTGAAAATATTACTGTGTATTCATGGATTTCATATTTGCTTCCAGGTTGCAATGCATGGAAAGGTAGAGAGTAACTTAAAATTAAAACCTGTTAAATTCAGGAATATGCTGGATAATTTTAAATGTTGGAACAGCTATAAAGATGTAAAACCATGTCTCATTTGGGAAAAATGAAAGTTCCTAATAAGAGCATTAAAAATGTGAAGATGAATTTCTATCACTTGTGTTTTGACAGATCTTA
>NW_022442763.1:0-4206 GCF_009761245.1 Sapajus apella
CCTTTTCAGAGAATTCCCCTCTGAGACCTGATCTCTGCTGGGCATTCTTGCACATGAGATGAAGCTGGTCTGACCTCAGCACTCCTTAGTCTGCTTGCCTCTCCCAGGGCCCCAGCCTGGCCACACCTGCCTACAGGGCACTCTCAGGTGCCCACATCTTTGCTTCCGTGCCAGTGGACCATGCCTGAACAGTGGAGAGATGCAGCAACGTGGCCCCTCCAGGCATGCAGCAGCCTCTACATTGCCTCTCCATACTGCAGCTCTTTATACACAAACCTCCTACATCGCTTTGCTGGTGTGTGTTTACATGAGTGGATTTTGCTGTACTTGCTCTACCAGCATTTGGGACTGTAGCACATACTTCAACCCACAGCAACTGCCATTCAGGACAGCGTCATGGCGGGCACAGAACCAAAAGCACCACCCCTGCCAGCACCTTGCCCTTGAGCTAATGCTGTGCACAAAAAAGAGACCCTAATATACCTTGAGTGACCACTGCTGCTTAGGGGGTCACAGAGAAGGCACCCAGACCTGCACAGGCCAGCACCCCACCCTGAACCAACGCTACCTCCAGTTCAACAGCACACACAGCAGGGGTCCCTTGGCCCCTGCCAAAGCTGTCTTGGCCCCAGCCCTGGGTGAATGCCCACTGGGAGGCAGGCACTTCTACATCTGCTAGCAGTCTGCCACAGCTGCCACACTTGGTACCTTCAGTGCAGTAGACTCCAAACTTCAAGGAGCCAGAGAACAAAGTTGAGACCCAATACAAATTTCCCAGAGTTAAAGCACACAGTCCAGGAATTGGGAGATGAATTTTGGCCCCCTAAAGTCCTCCAAAACCAAAGCCAGTTGGCTGAATCTACCTTACACCACAACCTAACCCTCAAGGTCATCAATATAATAAAAGAAAAATACCCTGTGCAAAGGTCAGCAACCTCAAAGGTTGAAGGTGAATAAGCTCATAAAGATGAGGAAGGATCTGTGCAAGAACACAAACTCAAAAAGTCAGCATGCCTTCTTTCCTCCAGATGATTACATCAATTGTTCAGCCTGTTGAAGTTTACAGAACTGGCCAGAGGCTGACATGTCTGAAATGATACAAGTAGAATTCAGAATGTGGGTAGAAACAAAGTTCACTGAGTGAAAGAAGTATGTCATGATCCAATGCAAGGAAGCCAAAAATCATTGTAAAACATCGCAGGAGCTAACAGGCAATATAGCCAGTATAAGGAACCTTACCGGTGCTTGCTTTGGCAGCACATATATTAAAATTGAAACGATTCAGAGAAGATTAGCATGGCCCCTGCCCAAGGATGACATGCAAATTCAAGAAGCATTCCATATTTTTAGGTAGAATCAATATAGTAGAAATGGCCATACTGCCCAAAGTAATTTATAGATTCAATGCTGTCCCCATCAAGCTACCAATGACCTTCTTCAAAAAACTGATAAAAAAAAAAAAACCCTTAAACTTCATATAGAACCAAAAGAGAGCCAATAGAACCAAGAAAATCCTAAGCAAAAATAACAAAGCCAGATGCATCATGCTACCTGATTTTAAACTACACTACCAAGGTACAGTAATCAAAACAGCATGGTACTGGTACCAAAAAAAGGATATAGACCAATGGAACAGAAAAGAGGCCCTAGTGGCAATGCCACACATCTACAAGCATCTGATCTTTGACAAACCTGGCAACAACAAGCAATGGGGAAAGGATTCCCTGTTTAATAAATTGTGTTGGGAAAACTCGCTGGCAGTGTGCAGAAAGCAGAAACTGGACTTCTTCCTGACACCTTACACTAGAATTAACTCCAGATGGATTAAAGATCTAAACATAAGATCTAAAGCCATACAAAATCTAGAAGAAAATCTAGGGAAAACCATTCAGGACATAGGCATAGGCAAGGACTTCATGACTAATACCCCAAAAGCATTGGCAAAAAAAGCCAAAATAGACAAATGGTACTAATTAATCTCCAGAGCTTCTGGACAGCAAAAGAAACAATCATTAGAATGAACCAGCAACCAACAGAATGGGAAAATAGTTTTGCAATTTACTCATCTGACAAAGGGCTAATATCCAGAATCTACAAAGAACTAAAACAGATTTACAAGAAAAAAAAACCCATCCAAAAGTGGGCAAAAGTTATGAACACACAAGTTTGAAAAGAAGATATATATGAGGCCAATAAACATATGAAAAATTGCTCATCATCACTGGTCATTATAAAAATGCAAATCAAAACCACATTGAGATACCACCTTATGCCAGTTAGAATGGTGACCGTTAAAAATTCTGGAGACAACAGATGCTGGAGAGAATGTGGAGAAATAGGAACACTTTTACACTGTTGCTGGGAGTGTAAACGAGTTGAACTATTGTGGAAGACAGTGTGGCACTTCCTCAAGGACCTAGAAATAGAAATTCCATTTGAGCCAGCAATCCCATTACTGGGTATGTACCCAAAGGATTATAAATCATTCTGTAATAAAGACACATACACACGTATGTTCAGGGTGGCACTGTTTACAATAGCAAAGACGTGGAACCAACCCAAATGCCCATCGATGATAGACTGGACAAGGAAAATGTGGCACATATACACCATGGAATACTATGCAGCCATAAAAAATGATGAGTTTGTGTCCTTTGCAGGGACATGGATGAATCTGGAAACCATCATTCTTGGCAAACTGATAGAAGAACAAAATCAAACACCACATGTTCTCACTCATAGGCAGGTATTGAATAATGAGAACACATGGACACAGGAGGGGAGCATTACACACTGGGGTCTATTTAGGGGAGCCAAGAGAGGGATGGGGAGTTGGGGAGAATGGCAAGGGATAACATGGGGAGAAATGCCATATGTAGGTGATGGGATGGAGGCAGCAAACCACACTGCCATGTGTGTACCTATGTAACAATCGTGCATGATCTGAACATGTACCCTAGAACCTAAAGTACAATTAAAAAAAAGAACATAACTGATGTGATAGAGCTGAAAAGCACACTACAAGAATTTTCATAATGCAGCCACATGGTAATTGTGTCTGATTGCATTATGAAAATTGTTGTAATGTGTGTGGGCACCCAAGGGTGCCCTGTAAGCAGGTGTGGCCAGGCTGGGGTCCTGGGAGAGGCAAGCAGACTAAGGAGTGCTGAGGTCAGACCAGCACCATCTCATGTACAAGACCACCTAGTAGAATAGACCAAACAGAGGAAAGAGTCTCAGAGCTTGAAAAGTGGCTTTCTGAAAGAAAAGAGGCAAGAATGGGGGAAAAGAATGAAAAGGAATGAACAAATGCTTTGAGAAATAAAGGATTATGTAAAAAGACAAAATGTGTGCCTTATTAATGTAACTGAAAGAGATGACAAAAATGGAACCAACTTGGAAAACATATTTCAGAATATCATTCATGACAATTTCCCCAACCTAGCCAGACAGACCAACACTGAAATTCAAGAAATCCAGGTAACCTCAGATATGCCATGAGAAGAACATCCCTAAGACACATAATCATCAGGTTCTCCAAGGTCAAAATGAAAGAAAAATTGTCAAAGGCAGCTAGGGAGAAAGCCAAGGTCACCTACAAAAGGAATTCCATCAGACTAACAGTGGACCGCTCAGCTGAAACCCTACAAGCCAGAAGAGATATTCAACTTCTTAAAGAAAAAAATTTCAACCAAGAATTTCAAGTCCAGCAAAACTAAGTGTCGTTTTCAGGCAAGCAAATGCTGAGGGAATTCATTACCAGCAGATCTACCTTACAAGATCTCCTGAAAGTAGCACTTAATACGGAAAGAAAAGATCATCACCAGTCATTACAAAAATGCACTGAATTACATAGACCAGTGATGCTAAAAAACAAACCACATACCCAAGTCTGCAAAATTATCAATTAACAGCATGATGACAGGATCAAATCCATACATATCATTGCTAACATTAAATGTAAACGGGCTAAATGTTCCAATTGAAAAACATAGGGGGGCAACTGGATAAAGAACCAAGACCGATTTGAGTATGCTGTCTTTAAGAGACCCATCTCACAGGAATTCCCACATGTAGGCTCAAAATGAATGGAGAAAAATCTTTCAAGCAAATGGGAAACAGAAAAAAGCAGGTGTTGCAATCCTAGTTTCTGACAAAACAGGCTATAGCAATAAAGATAAAAAGAGAAGGATATGGGCCCGGCGC
>NW_022442764.1:0-4205 GCF_009761245.1 Sapajus apella
TTAGAAAAACGCTGAATTCTGCCACAAGTGGAACAGCAAAGGAACAGGATGCATTATAGTAGCTCTGAAAACAGAAGAGAATACTAAATTTCAGATTAAAGTGTAAGTAATTAGGATTGCAGATTTTTAAGAGTAATTTTTACTTTTTAAAGTAAAAATTTTATTTTGTGGACGTATCTTACATATATTTTTAGTCATCTTTGCCACCATTTTAGAGTTGGGTGAACCGAGGATCAGAAAGGTCAGAGTTATTGAATAAATGAATATTAACAGAGCTAGGCCACTAGATTTATTAACACTTTTGAGACAGTAATATTCCAACCAGTTTTAAATACATAAACATTTACAATTCTGAAAATTTCCACATCATTAAAAATGTGTCAATATACATAAATTGTTAACTGGTGAAAGAAATAGACATGTTAGCCGAACATAGCAAACTTACAATTAGGAATATTCAATTACTTGTTGTTGTTGACAGGAAGTCTCACTGTGTCACCCAGGCTGGAGTGCAGTAGCACGAGTGCCTCCTGGGTTCAGATGATTCTCTTGTCTCAGTCTCTAGTAGCTGGGACTACAGGCATACACAACCACAGCTGGCTAATTTTTCTATTTTTAGTAGAGAAAGGGTTTCACCAAGTTGGCCAGGCTGCTCTTGAACTCCTGACCTCAAGTGATCTGCCAGCCTTGGCCTCCCAAAGTTCTGGGATTACAAGTATCAGCCATGGCTGGCGCCGCTGTTTTGCCCCGTGCAGCTGCTTTGTCGGCGCCCCGGAGCCGCAGTTCTCCATACAAAATACACCGGTCCGGGGGCCCTTTTGGCTGGCGATTGGAGCCACGGGATGTCGCCCATACGCCAGTTCAAAAAGGGGACTGAGCAGAGAACCAGGACAGAAGATTCCAGGGCAAAAAAAAAAAAAAAAAAGCGCCACAAACCTCAGTGCCGCTGTTTAAGCCAGTGCAGTGAGTGGCCGCAGGGGAAAACAAACAGACCCAGGCACCTCTTCAACAGGCGACTGGAACACCAACTTTTAAAAAAGGCTCTGAGGCAGGGAGCCAGGCGATCAGGCTCGGCTGGCCCCACCCCCACAAAAGAACAGCAACCAGAAACTCTGGATTGAGAGTTTCACAGCAAGCGCAGCTGAACCCAGGACGGTCCAGCTCTGTGGGGGAGGGGCGTCCGCCATTACGGAGGCAGCCCGCAGTCGCCGAGGCAACCCGCCATTGCTGAGGCAGCCCACCGTTGCCAAGGCAACCCGCCACAGCAGAGACTCCGCCCCAACAGAGGCGGGCCACCATCGCCAAAGCAGTTCTAACTACACCCATATAAACAGGACTGCAGGGAAGTTCACTCAGCAGCGGGGCGGAGCCCACAGCAGCTCAGCAAAGCTGCTATAGGCTGACAGTGAATAGGCTGCCTCCTTGCTGGGCTGGGCAGGTCTGAAGGAAAAAAAAAAAAAAAAAAAGAAGACGGCAGCATAACGGAAACTCATAAATAAAGCCCTAAATCCCTGGGACAGAGCACCTGGGAACAAAAAGCAGTTTATGAGTTCTGCTGCAGCAGACCTAAAAGTACCTGCCCAGCAGCTGCAAATGAACAACAACAGAGCTCACAGCTCACCATTTGAGCTCCTATAAAGAAGAGACCGTCTCCTCAAGCAGCTCCCTGACCCCTATATATCCAAAAAGACACCTCATAAAAGAGAGATCAGATTGACACTAGGCGGGTATCCGTCTGGGACAAAGATAGCAGAAGAAGAAAACTGATAACAACCCTTGCTGTTCAGCAGCTGCTGCAGCTGAACCCCAGGCAAGCAGGGCCTGGAGTGAACCTCAGCAGACCTACAGCAGAGGGGCCAGACTGTCAGAAGGAAAACCAAGAAACAGAAATAACCTCATCATCAACAAACAGAACGTCAATCTGAAAGATTTGAGACCCAATCTGAAAGTCAGCAACTACAAAGTCGACAGTTGGATAAATCCTTAAAGACGGGAAGAAACCAGCGCAAAAAGGATGAAAACACCCGAAACCAGAACAGCTCTCCTCCTAAAAGGGATCACAACTCCTCACCAGCAAGGGAACAAGGTTGGAGGGAGAACGAGTGTGATGAAATGACAGAATCAGACTTCAGAAGATGGGTAGTAAGAAACTTCTGTGAACTTAAAGAACATGTTCTAACCAAATGCAAAGAAACTAAGAACCTTGAAAAAAGATTTGAGGAAATGCTAACGAGAATGGACAAAATAGAAAGGAATATAAGTGAATTGATGGAGCTGAAAAACGCAACACGAGAACTTCGTGAAGCATGCACAAGTATCAACAGCCGAATTGACCAAGCAGAAGAAAGGATATCAGAGGTCAAAGATCAACTCAATGAATTAAACAGGAAGGCAAGACTGGAGGAAAAAAGGGTAAAAAGGAATGAACAAAGTCTCCAAGAAATGTGGGACTATATGAAAAGACCTAATCTACATCTGATAGGCGTACCAGAATGCGACGAAGAGAATGAATCCAAGCTGGAAAATACTCTTCAGGATATTATCCAGGAAAACTTCCCCAACCTAGCAAGGCAGGCAAACATTCAAGTCCAGGAAATACAGAGAACACCACAAAGATATTCGTCAAGAAGAGCAACCCCAAGGCACAGAATCGTCAGATTCACCAGGGTCAAAACGAAGGAGAAAATACTAAGGGCAGCCAGAGAGAAAGTCAGGTTACCCATAAAGGGAAGCCCAACAGACTCACAGCAGATCTCTCAGCAGAAACCCTACAAGCCAGAAGAGAGTGGGGGCCAATATTCAACATCCTTAAAGAAAAGAACTTTCAACCCAGAATCTCCTATCCAGCCAAACTAAGCTTCATAAGTGAAGGAAAAATAAAATCCTTTGGGAACATGCAAGTACTCAGAGATTTCGTGACCACCAGGCCAGCTCTACAAGAGCTCCTGAAAGAGGCTCTACACATATAAAGGAACAACAAGTACCAGCTCAACTAAAGGGCAAAACACCCAGCTAGCACCAAAATGGCAGTATCAAATTCACACATAACAATATTAACCCTAAATGTAAATGGACTAAATGCCCCAATCAAAAGACACAGACTGGCAAATTGGATAAAATGCCAAAACCCATCGGTGTGCTGTATCCAGGAAACACATCTCACATGCAAGGATACACAAAGGCTCAAAATAAAGGGATGGAGGAAGATTTACCAAGCAAATGGAGAGAAAAAAAAAGCAGGAGTTGCAATTCTCATCTCTGATAAATTAGACTTTAAAGCAACAAAGATCATAAGAGACAAAGAGGGACATTACATAAAGGTAAAAGGATCAATGCAACAAGAAGAGCTAACGATCCTAAATATATACGCACCCAATACAGGAGCACCCAGATACATAAGGCAAGTTCTTAATGACTTACAAAGAGACTTAGACTCCCACACAATAATAGTGGGAGACTTTAACACCCCATTGTCAATATTAGACAGATCAACCAGACAGAAAATTAACAAGGATGTCCAGGACTTGAACTCAGACCTGGACCAAGCAAACCTAATAGACATTTACAGAACTCTCCACCCCAAATCCACAGAACATACATTCTTCTCAGCACCACATCACACCTACTCTAAAATTGACCACATAATTGGGAGTAAATCACTCCTCAGCAAATGCAAAAGAATGGAAATCGTAACAAACAGTCTCCAGAGAACAGTGCAATCAAGTTAGAACTCAGAATTCAAAAACTAACCCAGAACTGCACAGCTTCACGGAAACTGAACAACTTGCTCTTGAATGTTGACTGGATAAACAATGAAATGAAGACAGAAATAAAGATGTTCTTCAAAACCAACGAGACTGAAGACACCACATACCAGAATCTCTGGGACACATTTAAAGCAGTCTCTAGAGGAAAATATATAGCAATAAGTGCCCACATGAGAAGCAAGGAGAGATCAAAAATTGACACCCTATTGTCAAAACTGAAAGAGCTAGAGGAGCAAGATCAAAAAAACTCAGTCTAGCAGAAGACAAGAAATAGCTAAGATCAGAGCAGAACTGAAGGAGATAGAGACACAAAAAACTCTTCAAAAAATCAATAAATCCAGGAGCTGGTTTTTTGAAAAGATCAACAAAATAGACAGACCACTAGCCAGATTAATAAAAAAGAAAAGAGAGAATAACCAAATTGATGCAATAAAAAAC
>NW_022442765.1:0-4204 GCF_009761245.1 Sapajus apella
GCTCAGAACAGTGTGGATACTATGCTGTCCTTTATATCAGAGTGGAGAAAGCAATATATATTTTCTTTTGTTTATTTTGCATAAAGAAACACAAGAAACTAAGCCTGGTGGGAGAATGGGTGGGATGGGAAAGAGGACGGTGGAAAACGGGTGGGCACAAGCCTTTCCAATGTGTTCCTTTACATAGTTTTGGAAATTTTGTAATGTGATTTATATAGATTCATGTTTTAATTTTAAATGTAATTAAAATTTAAAATTAATTATGGCACTACTCTCCCATCCTGTACTATGGGCTATACCCGGCGTTTTTTCTTTTTCTTTTTTTTTTAGACAGAGTCTTGTTTCATCGCCAGGCGCCAGGTTGGAGTGCATTGGCGCGATCTCGGCTCACTGCAACCTCTGCCTCCGAGGTTGAAGCTATTCTCCTGCCTCAGCCTCCGAGTAGCTGGGACTACAGGCACACGACACATGCCCAGCTAATTTTTGTATTTTTAGTAGAGATGGGTTTTCACCATGTCAGCCAGGATAATCTTGATCTCTTGACCTCGTGATCCACCTGACTTGTCCGCCCAAAGTGCTGGGATTACAGGCGTGAGTCACCGCGCCCGGCTTGTTTTTTTTTTTTTCTGAGAGACAGAGTCTGCTGTGTTCCCCAGGCTGGTCTAGAACTCCTGGGCCTGAGCCCCGCCTGGACCTCCCAGAGTGCTGGACTACAGGCGCCGCCACCACCCGGCCTGTTCTGTGAATGCATAGAGGCCAGGATGCCCCAAGGTCACCAGGGGCCGTGCTGCCTGGCAGGGGGTTGAGGCCGGGAGGGGACCGTGCAGACAGGCGACGCTATGTGTGATCTGTGGGAATCGCGGGGGGAACTCTGTGCCTCCCGCTCCACCATGGGGAGCCGGAGCTTGGCGCTGCCCGCTGTGCATGAAGGATGCGAGGGCACCGGGCCTGGTGGACACGGGGGTGGGGCCGGGCGCGGCCGGCAGGGGGCAGCAGTGCGGCGCGCAGCTTCACAGGTGCACGGAGCTTGGGGCCAGCGCCTGCAGCTGGCGCCATCCCCAGCGAATCGCGGCCGGCGTTCTGCTGCTTCCCCAATGCCACCACCCCTGCCGGGGCTGGGGTGCTGCAGCTGACTCCCGGGCACGCAGCTGGGACGCCGGACAAAGGGAGCCCCCGGGTGGGGCCTGGGCGCCTACGTCTTTGCTCCTGGGAGGGAGGGGACAGGAAACTGAGGCTGTTTCCGGGCTGCCCCCAGCCGGGGAGAGCAGGGCTTGGGAGGACCGGCCCGCCCAAGTGCGCCCCCAGAGACCGCTGCGCTCTGGCTCTGCACCCTGGAAGAGTAGGGGCGGAGGCCACCCGAATCCACTCAGCCAGGACTGCCTGGGCCGGGAGCTCACTGGGGGGCAGGTGCCTACCCTTGAAACCCACTCCAGACAAGGGAAGAAAACAGCTGTGTCCCAGGACCAGCACTGATACCTGTTGTCACCCACTGTGTGACCTGGGAGAGTTACTGACCCTCTCTGGGCCTGAATCAGTCATCTGAAACACAAGCCAAGCCAGTAGACAAGATTTTTTTATTTTTTAAAGATGAGATTTCATCATGATGACCAGGCTGGTTTTGAACTCCTGACCTCAGGTGATCCACCCACCTCGGCCTCCCAAAGTGCTAGGATTACAGGCGTGAGCCACCGTGCCTGGCACGATAAAATGGTCTTTAGGCCTCTCCCAGCTCTGACGTTCTGTGAATCTAAGAAACTCTAGTCTCTTCCCCACATCCTCATCCCGCGCTGGCTTAGCCTCAGGGAGGCCTGGCTGAGCTGGGGCCCTCACCCAAAGTCTCTGCTCAGCTGCTCAGAAAAGGTCTTTTGGAAGGCTGGGTCCCACCTCTCCCCGACTGTGGAAGGTGGCAGAGGAAGAGGCCATTGGCTGAAAAGCCTGGACAAATTAAAAACCAGCAGCTCTGCCCTGGTTTTTTAAGAGCACGGCCAAGCCCAAATCACACCTCTGCACCCACCTAGCACCAGCAGCATTTCCAGACCCCAGATGTTATTTTTACACCCTTTCCACTCAGGGAAGCACTGAGGAGGGTAAACTATTTTTAGAATGCTATTTTAAATAACATACTGGCCTGAGGAGGTGGCTCAGTAATGCAGTACCTTGGGAGGCCCAGGCAAAAGAATCCCTTGAGGTCAGGAGTTCAATACCAGCCTGGGCAACAAAGAGACTCCCATCTCTATTAAATTAATAAATAAACGAACAGCAGGGTGTGGTGGTGTGCCCCGTGGTCCCAACTACTTGAGAGGCTGAGGCAGGAGGGTTCCTTGAGCCTAGGAGTTCAAGATTACAGACCACTATGATCACACCACTGCACTCCAGGCTGGGCAGTGAGACTCTGTCTTAAAACAATAAAACTAACAGGGATGATATATGTGAAAGTAATATTTCCCACTCTAGCATGCTGACTTCATCTGAGCTTACAGATGCTTTTTCATGCATTTCTCCCCATGGGATCAATTCTTGTGAGAGGCAAGGATGGTCCCAGTCAGTGAAAATCCTGACTGGAGAGAGATCTAAGATGGCCAAATAGGAACAGCTCTGGAGTGCAGTTCCCAGCAGAGGGAGAGTGATGACTGCATTTCCAAACAAGTTTTTACTGCCCACAGACCAGGAGATTCCATGCCAAAAACACCACAAGTTTCCAGCACGGCTGTTTGAGCCAGCCCCATTGGTTTCCACGCAAAAAGTCACCCAAATCTGGGCAGCAATTTCAACTGGCACCTGGAATGCCTGGGAGACAGAGCCACCCATTCAACTGCAAAAAGGGGGCTGAAACAGCTAGGTGATCTGGCTCAGCAGGTCCCACCCCCACAAAGACCAGCAACCTGAAACACTCTGGATTTAGGGTTTCACAGCAAGCGCAGCTGGACCCCAGATGGTCCAGCTTGGTGGGGGGAAGGGCATCAACCATTACCGATACAGTCTGCCAATACCGAGGCTGTCCAGAGACCATTACCAAGGCTGTTCTAACTGGCCCTCTGTAAATAAAATCAGAAGGAAGTTTACACAGCAGCTGGGCAGAGCCCCCGGCAGCTCAGCAACACCTCTGCTGGCAGACTGTGACTAGACTACCTCCTTGCCAGGCGGGGCATCTCTGAAAAAAGGCAGTAGCATGTGAGGAACTTATAAATAAAGCCCCATCTTCCTAGAACAGAGCACCTGGGAAAAAAAGGTGGTTATGAGTTCTGCTGCAGCAAACTTAAAGGTACCTGCCCAGCAGCTCTGATTGGAACTCCCAGAGCTCCCAGCACAGCACTTGAGCTCCTATAAGGGATAGACTGTCTCCTCAAGCAGCTCCCTACCCCCATATATCCAAAGAGACACCTCATGAAAGAGAGCTCTGGCTGACATCTGGTGGGCACTCTTTTGGGATGAAGATAACAGAAGAGAAACCGGCAGTAATCCTTACTATTCTGCAACCCCTGCAGGTGATTCCCTAGACAAGCAGGGTCTGGAGTGGACCTCCAGCAGTCCTGCAGAAGAGGAGCCTGATTGTTAGAAGGAAAACTCAAAAACAGAAAGAAATAGTTTCAACATCAACAAAAAGGACGTCCACTCAGCAACCCTATCTGAAAGTCACAACCTACAAAGACCACAGGTAGAGAAATCCACAAGGATGGGAAGAAACCAGCGCAAAAAGATGAAAGCACCAAAAACCAGAATGCATCTCCCCCTACAAGGGATCACAACTCCTCACCAGCAAGGGAACAAAGCTGGATGGAGAATGAGTCTGATGAATTGACAGAAACAGCCTTCAGAAGGTGGGTAATAACAAACTTCTCTGAGCTAAAAGAACATGTTCTTCTGCATGTAGGCAAACATGTAAGAAAAATAAAATAAAAAAAAGAACATGTTCTAACCCAATGCAAAGAAACTAAGAACCTTGAAAAAAGTTTGACAAAATGCTAATGAGACTAAATAGCTTACAGAAGAATATAAATGACTTGATGGAGCTCAAAAATACAACACAAGAACTTCACAAAGCACGCACAAGTTTCAATAGCTGAATCGATTGAGCAGAAGAAAGAATATCAGAGATTGAAGATAAACTCAATGAAATGAAATAAAAAGGCAAGAATAATGAAAAAAGAATGAAAAGAAATGAATAAAACCTCCAAGAAATGTGGAATTATGTCAAAAGACCTAA
>NW_022442766.1:0-4204 GCF_009761245.1 Sapajus apella
AAAAAAAAAAAAAAAAAAAACTCACAAGTGCACGTAAAATAACTCACAGAGAAAGACCATATACTGAACCAAAAAAAAAAAAAAAAGTCGATAAATTTTTTAAAATTGGAATCCTATAGACTTTGTTCTCTAGTTACAACATAATTAAGTTAGAACTAAACGTAAGTAAGGGGCTAAGCACCATGGTTCATACCTATAATCCCAGCACTTTGGGAGGCCAAAGTGGGCTGATTTCTTGAACCCAGGAGTTCAAGACCATCCTGGGAAACATGGTGAAATCCCATGTCTATAAAAAATACAAAAATTAGCCCAGTGTGGTGGCACATACCTGTGGTACCACCTACTCAGGAGGCCGAGGTGAGAGGATCACCTGAGCCCAGGGAGTAAAGGCTGCAGTGGCTGTGACCATACCACTGCACTCTAGCCTGGGTGACAGAGTGAGACCCTGTCTCAAAAAAAAAAAAAAAAAAAAAAAAAAGAATATAAATAAGATTACCTGGGAAAGGCAGGCTCCAAATACTTGGAAATTAAATAACCCATTCTCAACTCATAAGCCAAAGTGGAAATTACAAGAAAAATTCAAAAGTGCTTTAAACTAAATAATAAAAATGCAACATATTAAAAACTGTGACATGTAATTAAAAAAGTGCTCAGAGAGAAATGTATTGCTTTACATGAATTTATTAGAAAGGAGAAAAGGTTTAAAATTTATTATCTAAATTTTTGTCTTAAGAAACTAGAAAAAGACAAGCAAAATCAGCTCAAAGTAGAAGACAGAAAATAACTGTGAGTATGGCAGGAATCAATGAAAAGATAAGTAAGTAACAAAGCCAAAAGTTGGTTCTTTGTTCGATCTTTCAAAAGACTGATAACAGAACACAAACTATCAACATGCAGAATAAAAGGAGGACTATTGTTACAGACCAAACAAACACAAAGAGTAACAATGAATAAATTTGTGCCATTGAATTTGACAGCTTTGTTAAAAGGACACAGATTACAAACATGACAAAATAAGACAAAACAACCTGATTAGCCACATAATTCAAAGAAACTGAACTTTATAAAAAATCTCTCCACAAAGAAAACACTAGGCTCAGATGGTCTCAATGGTGAACTCTATCAAATACAGGCGTGCCTCCATGATACTGCAGGTTCAGTACCAGGCCACTGCAATAAAATGAAGACTGCAATAAAGCAAGTCATATGAAACTTATGGTTTCCTGGTGCATATAAAAGTTATGTTTATACCATATTAGGTGTTCAACAAAATTATGCCTAATAAAACAATGTCTATACCTTGAAAATCCTAAGGGTCCTAGGATTTTCAGAATAGTAGATGAGCACTGGCTTCAACTTAGTCACCAGCTGCATTAGCCCCTAACAAGAGAGTCAGCCTGTCCTTTCAGGCTTTGAAGCCAGGCACTGACTTCTCCTCTCCAGCTATGAAAGTCCTAGTTGATAGCTTCTTTTATTAGAAAGCTGTTTCATCTACATTGAAAATCTGTTGCTTAAAAAAATGCAACAATCATCTGAGCTTTCAGAGTGTCATATTCTTTTTGCTGGTGGATGGTCTTGCTTCGATGTTGACGGCAGCTGACTGACCAGGGTGGTGGTTGCTGAAGGCTGGGATAGCTGCAGCAATTTCTTAAAATAATACATCAGTGAAGTTTGCTGCATTGATTGATTGACTTTTGCTGCATTGACTCTAATTTCTATGAAAGATTTCTCTGAAATATGTGATGCTGTTTGATAGCATTTTATCTAGAGTGGAACTACTTTCAAAATTGGAGTCAATTTCTCAAACCCTGCCACTGTCAACTAAGTTTATATAATATTCTAAATCCTTTTTTGTCATTTCAACAATGTTCACAGCATATTCACCAGGTGTAGATTCCACTTTAAGAAACCACTTTCTTTGCACATTCACATTTTACCATGAGGTTATAGCAATTCGGTCACATCTTCAGACTCTACTTCTGATTCTAGTTCTCTTGTTATTTTCACCACATCTGCAGTTACTTTCTCCACTGAAGTCTTGAAGCCCTCACAGTCATCCATGAGGGTGGAAATCAACTTTTTCCAAACTCCTGTTAATGTGGACATTTTGACTTCCTCTCATGAATCACTAATGTTCTTTAATGGCATCTGGAATGGTGAATCCTTTCCAGAAGGTTTTCGATTTACTTTGCCCATATCCATCAGAGGTACCCATAGTACCCAGAGCATTATGAAGTGTATTTCTTAAATAATGACGCTTGAACATCAAAATTAATCCTTGATCCATATGCTACAGAATAAATGTTATGTTGGCAGGGATGAAAACAACACTAATCTCCTTGTACAGCTCCATCAAAGCTCTTGGATGACCAGGTGCATTATCAATGAGCAGTAATATTTTGAAAGGAGCAGTAGGTCTCAACAGTGGGTTTAAAATATTCAGTATAACACACTGTAAACTGATGTGCTATCATCCAGACTTCGTTCTTCCACGTATATAGCACAGGCAGAGTAGATTTAGTATAATTCTTAAGGGCCCTAAGATTTTCAGAATGGTAAATGAGCACTGGCTTCAACTTAAAGTCACCAGCTGCATTAGCCCCTAACAAGAGAGTCAGCCTGTCCTCTGAAGATTTGAAGCCAGGCACTAACTTCTCCTTCTCTACCTACGCAAGTCCTAGATAATATCTTCTTCTATTAGAAGGCTGTTTCCTCTACACTTAAAATCTGTTGCTTAGTGCAGCCACCTTCATCAAGGATCTTAAGTACAGCTTCTGGATAACTTGCTGCAGCTTCTGCACCAGCACTAGCTGCTTCACATTATACTTTTTAATGTTATGGAAATGGTTTCTTTCCTTAAACTTCATGAACCAGCCGCTGCTAGCTTCAAACTTTTCTTCTTCAGCTTTGTCACCTCATTCAGCTTTCACAGAATTGAAGAGAGTTTTAAGGCCTTGTTCTGGATTAGGCTTTGGCTTAAGGAACATTATAGCTGGTGTGATCTTCTATTTGGACCACGAAAACTATCTCCCTATCAGCAATAAGGCTGCTTGGCTATCTTGTCATTCACGTGTTCACTGGAGTAGCACTGTTAATTTCCTTCAAGAACTTTTCCCTTGCATTTACAACTTAGCTAACTAGCACAGGGGGGCCTGGCCTTTGGCCTATGTCGTCAGCTTCTGACATGCCACCCTCACTAAGCTTAATCATTTCTAGCATTCAGTTTAAAGTGAGAGACATGTGACTCTTCCTTTCACTTGAACTCTTAGTGGCCATTGTAGAGTTATTAACTGGCCTAATTTCAATAATGTTGTGTCTCAGTCAATAGGGAGGTCCAAGGAGAGGAAGAGAGACAGGGAACAGCCAGTCAGTAGAATAGTCAGAGCATCCACAATAGGTATGAATTAAGTTTGCTGTATTATGCGGGTACAATTCACAGCACTCCACAATTTCAATGGTGACATCAAAAATCACTTATCACAGATCACTTTAATTACATGTCACAGTTTTTAATACATTACTTTTTTTTACTATTATATCACTTATAACAGATACAATAGTAAAAAAAATCTGAAACATTACAAGAATTATCAAAATGTGACACAAAGTGAGCACACGCTGTGGCCAACAGACTTGCTCAATGCAGGGCTGCCACAAGCCCTTCAATTTGTAAAATATAAAATACATGCAAAGCACAAGAAAGTGAAGCACAATAAAATGAGCTGTATTCAATGAAGAAATAATTCCATTCTTATACAAACTTTGGAAATAATTCTGATCTTATACAAGGTTATACAAACTTCTTCAGAAAACAATAAAAAGTATCACATTTCAATTTAAGAGGCCAGCATAAACCTGACACCAAAATGGAACAAAAGCATTGTAAGAAAATTAGGCCACGCATGGCGGCTCACTCCTGTAATCCCACCACTTTGCGAGGCCAAGACAGTAAGGCTGCTTGAGGCCAGGAATTGAAGATCAGCCTAGGAAACACAGCAAGAACCCATATCTCTATAAAAAATGAGCCAGGCATGGTGGCATGTGCCTGAGGCCCAAGCTACTAAGGCAGCTGAGGTGGGAGGCTTGATTGAACATGGGAGGTCAAGGCTATAGTGAGCTGAGACTATGCCACTGCACTGTAGCCTAGATGACAGGATGAGACCATCCTTAAAAAAAAAAAAAAAAAAAAAAAAAAAAAAAAAAA
>NW_022442767.1:0-1355 GCF_009761245.1 Sapajus apella
TTTTTATTTCACAAATTAAAATACTGCTGTTACAGGACAAATAAAGACAGGTGATGTGGCCACCTCCAAACTGTAATAGCTCTCCAGTTAGCTGTGTTGCAGGCTCACATGTATTCCATTATATGAACACAGTCAGATTTTAATTTTTTATCAAAAAGTGCTGGTAGAAGTTTTCAGCTATATTTGAATATAGATTCTGCATTCAATGGCTAGAAGATTAGAGAGCAGCAGAGATGAAAAAAATATTTTAAAATTCTGCTGATAATATGTCCCCTTTCTTCATAACACTCATGTTTCTCATGTTGAGAGTAGCTGTGCACTTTGGGTATTTAGAGAGAAATTCTTTTAAAAGAAATATTTTCGGCCGGGCATGGTGGCTCAAGCCTGTAATCCCAGCACTTTGGGAGGCCGAGGCGGGTGGATCACAAGGTCAAGAGATCGAGACCATCCTGGTCAACACGGTGAAACCCCGTCTCTACTAAAAATACAAAAAATTAGCTGGGCATGGTGACGCGTGCCTGTAATCCCAGCAACTCAGGAGGCTGGGGCAGGAGAATTGCCTGAACCCAGGAGGCGGAGGTTGCGGTGAGCCGAGATCGCGCCATTGCACTCCAGCCTGGGTAACAAGAGCGAAACTCTGTCTCAAAAAAAAAAAAAAAAAAAGAAAGAAATATTTTCTGGCTGACTTGATCAATCTTATATATAATCTCAGTTTTTTTGTAAGACACTTTTAACTTCTTTATTTCTTTCAATACAATCTTCCTCAGATTGAGAGCTGTTTTGCTTTTGAATGCTTTGTGTATCTGTTTTAGAAGCCCTATCAGTACCCCGTAATGTCTGTGAAAGACGTGTGCTGTCACAGTGAGAACTCTTGGAGCTATCTCTATCTGAATGCATGCTTTCAACCCATGATGTCTGTGAAAGATGTGAGCTGCCACAGTGAGAACTCTTGGAGCTATCTCTATCTGGATGCATGCTGGAAATCTGGCAGTATTTTTTCCATTTCACCATTATAAATAGAAACTGTGGCTTAAATAATGCTCTCATTCCCATTATTATGAAGCTACAGTTCTACTCAAGAGTCCTGGAGGCTCTCCTCCTGCAGCTCAGGCTTTATTTTTTATTTTTATTTTATTATTTTTATTTATTTATTTATTTTCCCATTTATTTATTTTATTGCATTTTAGGTTTTGGGGTACATGTGAAGAACATGCAAGATTGTTGCATAGGTACACACGTGGCAGTGTGATTTGCTGTCTTCCTCCCCATCACCTACATCTGGCATTTCTCCCCTTGCTATCTCTCCCCAGCTCCCCACCCCCCACTGTCCCTCCCCTATTTCTCCCCAACTGACC
>NW_022442767.1:1455-4202 GCF_009761245.1 Sapajus apella
TGAGAATGATGGTTTCCAGGTTCATCCATGTCCCTACAAAGGACACAGATTCATCGTTTTTGATGGCTGCATAATATTCCATTGTGTATATGTGCCACATTTTCCCTGTCCAGCCTATCGTCAATGGGCATTTGGGTTGGTTCCAGGTCTTTGCTATTGTAAACAGTGCTGCAATGAACATTCGTGTGCACGTGTCCTTATAGTAGAACGATTTATAATCCTTTGGATATATACCCAGTAATGGGATTGTTGGGTCAAATGGAATTTCTATTTCTAGGTCCTTGAGGAATCGCCACACTGTCTTCCACAATGGTTGAACTAATTTACACTCCCACCAACAGTGTAAAAGTGTTCCTATTTCTCCACATCCTCTCCAGCATGTGTTGTCTCCAGATTTTTTAATGATCACCATTCTAACTGGCGTGAGATGGTATCTTAATGTTGTTTTAATTTGCATTTTTCTGATGACCAGTGATGATGAACATTTTTTCATACGTTTGTTGGCCTCATGTATGTCTTCTTTTGTAAAGTATCTGTTCATATCCTTTGCCCACTTTTGAATGGGCTTGTTAGTTTTTTTCTTGTAAATCTGTTTTAGTTCTTTGTAAATTCTGGATATCAGCCCTTTGTCAGATGGGTAAACTGCAAAAATTTTTTCCCATTCTATTGGTTGCCGATTCACTCTAATGACTGTTTCTTTTGCTGTACAGAAGCTCTGGAGTTTGATTAGGTCCCATTTGTCTATTTTGGCTTTTGTTGTTAATGCTTTTGGTGTTTTGGTCATGAAGTCCCTGCCTACACCTATGTCCTGAATGGTTTTGCCTAGATTTTCTTCTAGGGTTTTTATGGTGTTAGGTCTTATGTTTAGGTCTTTAATCCATCTGGAGTTAATTTTAGTGTAAGGTGTCAGGAAGGGGTCCAGTTTCTGCTTTCTGCACATGGCTAGCCAGCTTTCCTAATACCATTTATTAAACAGGGAATCCTTTCCCCATTGCTTGTTTTTGTATGGTTTGTCAAAGATCAGATGGTTGTAGATATGTTGTGTTGCCTCCGAGACCTCTGTTCTGTTCCATTGGTCTATATCTCTGTTTTGGTACCAGTACCATGCTGTTTTGATTACTGTAGCCTTGTAGTATAGTTTGAAGTCCGGTAGTGTGATGCCTCCCACTTTGTTCTTTTTGCTTAGAATTGACTTGGCTATGCGGGCTCTCTTTTGGTTCCATATGAAGTTTAAGGTGGTTTTTTCCAGTTCTGTGAAGAAGGTCATTCGTAGCTTGATGGGGATAGCATTGGATCTGTAAATTACTTTGGGCAGTATGGCCATTTTCACGATATTGATTCTTCCTAACCATGAACATGGAATGTTTCTCCATCTGTTTGTGTCCTCTCTTATTTTGTTGAGCAGTGGCTTGTAGTTCTCCTTGAAGAGGTCCTTTACGTTCCTTGTTAGTTGTATTCCTAGGTATTTTATTCTCTTTGTGGCAATTGTGAATGGAAGTTTTTTCTTGATTTGGCTCTCTTTAAGTCTGTTACTGGTGTATAGGAATGCATGTGATTTTTGCACGTTGATTATGTATCCTGAGACTTTGCTGAAGTTGCTTATCAGTTTCAGGAGATTTGGGGCTGAGACGATGGGGTCTTCTGGATATACAATCATGTCATCTGCAAATAGAGACAATTTGACTTCCTCCTTTCCTATTTGAATACCCTTTATTTCTTTTTCTTGCCTAATTGCTCTGGCTAGAACTTCTAGTACTATATTGAATAGGAGTGGTGAGAGAGGGCATCCTTGTCTAGTGCCACACTTCAAGGGGAATGCTTCCAGTTTTTGCCCACTCAGTATGATATTGGCTGTTGGTTTGTCGTAAATAGCTTTTATTATTTTGAGATACGTTCCGTCAATACCTAGCTTATTGAGTGTTTTTAGCATAAAGGGCTGTTGAATTTTGTCAAAGGCCTTCTCTGCATCAATTGAGATAATCATGTGGTTTTTGTCTTTGGTTCTGTTTATGTGGTGAATTACGTCTATAGACTTGCGTATGTTGAACCAGCCTTGCATCCCCGGGATGAAGCCTACTTGATCATGGTGGATAAGCTTTTTGATGTGCTGTTGCAATCGGCTGTCAGTATTTTATTGAAGATTTTTGCATCTATGTTCATCATGGATATTGGCCTGAAGTTTTCTTTTCTTGTTGAGTCTCTGCCGGGTTTTGGAATCAGGATGATGTTGGTCTCATAAAATGATTTGGGAAGAATTCCCTCTTTTTGTATTGTTTGGAATGGTTTCAGAAGAAATGGTACCAGCTCCTCTTTGTATGTCTGGTAGAATTCAGCTGTGAACCCATCTGGACCTGGGCTTTTTTTGGGTGGTAAGCTCTTAATTGCTGCCTCAACTTCAGACCTTGTTATGGGTCTGTTCAGGGTTTCGGCTTCTTCCTGGTTTAGGCTTGGGAGGAGGCAAGTGTCCAGGAATTTATCCATTTCTTCCAGGTTTACTAGTTTATGTGCATAGAGTTGTTTGTAATAATCTTTGATGATGGTTTGAATTTCTGTGGAATCTGTGGTGATATCCCCTTTATCGTTTTTTATTGCATGAATTTGGTTATTCTCTCTTGTCTTTTTTATTAATCTGGCTAGTGGTCTGTCTATTTTGTTGATCTTTTCAAAAAACCAGCTCCTAGATTTATTGATTTTTTTGAAGGGTTTTTTGTGTCTCTATCTCCTTCAGTTCTGCTCTGATCTTAGCT
>NW_022442768.1:0-1839 GCF_009761245.1 Sapajus apella
GCCTTTTCCAGATGGGGACACAAAGGCTCAAGGTTGCTGCCCAGTTCTTCCTCTTAACTATGTATCCCTGAACACAGGACCAAATGCACTTATTCCAACACAATTTTTTTTAATGAGACGGAGTCTTGTTCTGTCACCCAGGCTGGAGTATAGTGGTATGATCTCAGCTGGCTGCAACCTCTGCCTCCTGGGTTTAAGCAATTCTCCTGCCTCAGATTCCCAAGTAGCTGGGACTACAGGTGCCCACCACCATGCCTGGCTAATTTTTGTATTTTTAGTGCATATGGGGTTTCACCATATTGGCCAGGCTGGTCTGGAACTCCTGACCTCAAGTGATCCACCCACCTCAGCCTCCCAAACTACTGGTATTACAGGTGTAAGCCACTGCGCCTGGCCATATTTCAGTAAGATTTATTGAAAGCCTACTGTGAGTGGCATCCTTTCTGATGCTAACTCACTTATCCCGACATCAACCTGAGGGGCAGTCACTGTCATTGTTAAGTCACATCTTAGGCCAGGTGAAGTGGCTCATGTCTGTAGTCCTAGCACTTCAGGAGGCTGAAATGGGAGGATCACTTGAGTCCAGAAGTTGGAGGCCAGCCTGGGCAACATAGCAAGACCCCTGTCTCCATGAAAAATTTAAGTTAACCAGGCTTGATGGTGCACACCTGTAGTCCCAGCTGCCCAGAAGGCTGAGGCGGGAGGGTCACTTGAGCCTGGGAGTTCAAGGCTGTAGTGAGTTATGATGACACCATGCACTCCAGCCTGTGTGACAGTGAGACCGCATCTCGAAAGAACCATAGTATAGCATGAGCTTAAGAGAATGGACCGTGGCTGGGCCCAGTGTGGCTTACACCTGTAATCACAGCACTTTGGGAGGCCAAGGCGGGCAGATCATGAGGTCAGGAGTTCGAGACCAGCTGGGCCAATATGGTGAAACCTCATCTCTAAATATAATACCAAAAAAAAGAAATTAGCCAGGCATGTGTCTGTAGACTCAGCCACTTGGGAAGCTGAGGCAGGAGAATCACTTGAACCCCGGAGGCGGAGGCTGTAGTGGTCAGAGATTGAGCCACTGCACTCCAGCCTGGGTGACAAAGTGAGACTCTGTTTCAAAAAAAAAAAAAAAGAGAGAATGGGCCACCTGGGTCCACACCTGCTGTGCCTCAACCTGCTCATCTGTGAAAGGGGAGAATGGGTGGGTCTGAGGGTTCAACGAATTTGTACCTGGCAAGCACTTAGGGCAGTGTCTGGCACTTGGTTCACACTCAGTAGACACCAGTTCTTGTTGCTGTTAGTATTCACGTCACATCCCTAAGATCAGCTGTTTCAGGGAAGGGCATACCCCAGCACTGGGCCTATCATTACTGGGGTGCATCCATGCCCCCAGCCAGCCCCACTCGGCCCTCAGAGTCTATACCCTTTCCCACGCCAGGATGTGGGACTGGGGCTGGGTAGAGTGGACAGCAGAGGTCCTGTGGCCCCAGCCTCCCAGGGCGTGGGGCAGTGCACCTGGCTTCTGGAGCCAGGAAGAGCTGCTATTTATAGCATCGGGAAATTTGCTGGTTTATTTCAAGCTCTGCAGATACCAGGGGAGAACTGGCTCCAAGCTGGGAGGGGACCACAGGCCCCTCATCTCATTTCCTTTCCAATGCAGCTTCTAGCACACACTTTCCCCAAAGATCCACCAGTACTCTCAGGTCCCCAACCTGGCCTGCAATCAGCCTGGCATGAACCCCCTGATTGCAACCCACAGCCTCCTTGGAGCAGGGGTGGGGGGTGCCTGTTGTCTCTCCTTCTGGCAGAGCAGAAAATGGGGGCATAGGTTGGTCAAGACAG
>NW_022442768.1:1849-2968 GCF_009761245.1 Sapajus apella
TTTTTTTTGAGACGGAGTCTTGCTCTATGCCCAGGCTGGAGTGCAAGTAGCCTCAGCTCACTGCAACCTCCACCTCCTGAGTTCAAGCAATTCTCCTGCCTTAGCCTCCTGAGTAGCTGGGATTACAGGTGCACGCCACCACAACCAGCTAATTTTTGTATCTTTAGTACAGAGGAGGTTTCGCCATGTTTGTCAGGCTGGTCTCGAACTCCTGAGCTTGTGATCTGCCCACCTCAGCCTACCAAAGTGCTGGAATTACAGGTGTGAGCCACCATGCCTGGCGGATACATTGGGAACTTGATGCCCTTTGCCTGCCGCTGTCTCCCTGAGGGCCAGGAGTGCACCCAACTCTTCTCTTTGTCCCTAGCACCCAAGACAGAGTCAGGGTCAGAGTCAGGCCCAACTCCTGCCTTTGTGGCAGCCTGTATTTACAGGCCCAGCCCCGGCCTCCCAGTGGCCTCTTTAGGCCAAGCCAGTACCTCCCAGTGGCCCTTCTGGGCCCAGTGTTGACTTTCTGAAGTTTCAGTGAGGCAAGAGGACGCCACTGCATTCCAGCCTGAGCAACAGAGCAAGACACTGGCTCAAAAAAAAAAAAAAAATGCGAAAGCATGAAAAAATGCCTCCAAAGGCCAATCTCAGGTTCTGCAATGTGATGTTATTTACAGAGTGATTGGGGAAGTTGCAAGTCTTGTGACCTCTGGAATAATGGATGAATTCAGGCCACTTTCACCCTCCTAGCTTGGTAGTCTTTTATTAGTTTTAGAGGGGTAGCTTGGGGAAGGGCTTTATTATTTAAACTACGAATGAAATTTCTGATTTCTGCGACTGTCTCAATTTTGCAAAGGCAGTTTTGTTAGAGAGGTTAGAACCAGAGCAACTCCATCTTGAATAGGGTCTGGGTAAAATGAGGCTGAATCCTGCTGGGCCACATTTCCAGGAGGTCAGGCATTCTTTTTTTTTTTTTTTTTTAAGACATAGTCTCACTCTGTCACAGGCTAGAGCGCAGTGGCACAATCTCAGCTCACTGCACTCTCCACAGCCCAGGTTCAAGCCATTCTCCTGCCTCAGCATCCCAAGTAGCTGGGACTTCAGGCATGCACCACCACACTCAACTGAGTT
>NW_022442768.1:2978-4202 GCF_009761245.1 Sapajus apella
GGGTTTTCTCTTTGTCCCTCAGTCCATGTCTTTTTAGAAAGTGAATTATGAAAAGTTGTGAATAAAGGCTTCTGTCTAGTTTGTAAAAAAAAAAAAAAAAAAAAAAATTTAGGCCAGGAGGTACTAGCTTGGCCTAAAGAGGCCACTGGGAAGCCAGGGTTGGGCCTGCAGACACAGGCTGCCACAAAGGCACCAGCTGGGCCTGACTCTGACCCTGACTCTGTCTTGGGTGCTAGGGACAATATTTTATTCCTTTTCTTCCCTTTTTTGAGATGGAGTCTCACTCTGTTGCCCAGGCTGGAGTGCAGTGGCATGATCTCAGCTCACTGCAACTTCCGCCTCTTGGGTTCAACTGATTCTCTTGCCTCAACCTTCTGGGTAGCTGAGATTATAGACACACACCATGATGCCCGGCTAATTTTTGTATTTTTAGTGGAGATGGGGTTTCGCCATGTTGGCGAGGCTGGTCTTGAACTTCAGGCCTTAGGTGATCCACCCAACTCAGGCTCCCAAAGTGCTGAGATTACAGGTGTCAGCCACCACACCTGGCTTTTTTTGAGACAGAGTTTCACTCTTGTTGCCCAGGCTGCAACGCCATGGCCCAATCTCAGCCCACAGCAATCTCCACCTTCCAGGTTCAAGCGATTCTCACCCTCCCAAGTAGTTGGGATTACAGGCATGCACCCCATGCCCTGCTAATTTAGTATTTTTAGTAAAGACGGGGTTTCTCTATGTTGGTTAGGCTGATCTTGAACTCTCGACTTCAGGTAACCCATCTGCCTCAGCCTCCCAAAGTGCTGGGATTACAGCTGTGAGCCACCATGCCTGGTTCCTTTGCTTTCTGAATAATCTGGCTTTCACTCTGAGGATGGCCCCAAATTATTTCTTGTATGAGATGGAAGAACCTTCTCTTGGGGTCTGGATTGGGACCCCTTTCCAGTAAGGGATTCCCCATCTCTCTAGTCCCATCCCCAGAAACAATCCTACAATCTGGTGACTACCTTGGATTACCTTCCAAAGATGCTGTGTGTGGCCGGGTATAGTGGCTCGTGCCTGTAATCCTAGCACTTTGGGAGGCTGAGGTGGGCTGATAACCTGAAGTCAGGAGTTCGAGACAATCCTGACCAACATGGTAAAACCCTGTCTCTACAAAAATACAAAGACTAGCTGGATGTGGGGCACATGTCTGTAATTCCTGCTACTTGGGAGGCTGAGGCATGAGAA
>NW_022442769.1:0-3011 GCF_009761245.1 Sapajus apella
ACAGCAAGGAAGCTCACAAACCCTGAGCCGGCAAATGCTCCCGGGAAGTCAGCCTGCAGTGGGCAATGGTGACAGACAGCCAGGCTCAACGTGCAGGAGTTAACCTGCTGGGGAGTAGTGCACAAGAAAGTTTGCCCAGCAGGCAGCAGCCCTCTGGCGGCGGGGGAAGGGAGTGGCACAAACGAAAGGCGAAAAATGGCGCAGACAGAAAGTGGCAAGCACAGTGCAGCCGCCCGGGACCACGCAGCTGCTCTCTGGGTCAGCTGGTGGCCCACAGTGGAAATTTATACAGGGATGGCTGCATGTCAGGGCCAAGTCCATGTCGTCATCTTAGGCATTGTTACCACAGATGGAGGATTCTGTTCAGAGATCTGGCCTGGACACGTGGGTAGACACCTACCCCAATCCTATAAAGTTATTTTAAGAAAACACTATTAGCAAATGTGGTGCATGTTTTATTCTGCTAGAATCACTATTACTGTCATGTTTTACAATGTATCTCTTAGGAGACGGTGAGAGCCATCCACACAATATGCATTTAAAATGGACTCTACTATAATTTCAGCTTTCATGACTTTGTAAAAAATATATATTTTATTGCGATTTAGGTTTGGGGTTACATGTGAAGAACATGCAAGATTGTTGCATAGGTACACACATGGCAGTGTGGTTTCCTGTCTTCCTCCGCATCACCTATATCTGGCATTTCTCCCCATCTTATCCCTCCCCAACTCCCCACTCCCCTGTCTCTCCCCTAGTTCCCCCCACAGATCCCAGTGTGTGAAGCTCCCCTCCCTGTGTCCATGTGTTCTCATTGTTCAACACCCGCCTATGAGTGAGAACGTGCAGTGTTTGATTTTCTGTTTTTGTGTCAGTTTGCTGAGAATGATGGTTTTCAGGTTCATCTGTGTCCCTACAAAGGACACAAACTCATTGTTTTTGATGGCTGCATAGTATTCCATGGTGTATATGTGCCACATTTTCCCTGCCCAGTCTATCATCGATGGGCATTTGGGTTGGTTCCAGGTCTTTGCTATTGTAAACAGTGCTGCAATGAACATTTGTGTGCATATGTCCTTAAAATACTTAAAATAGACCTGGCTCTACCTCTAACATTGGAGATTACAAATAGACATGAAATTTGGGTGGACGAGATTCAAACCATATCAACAGGTTACTAAGAGTTAACAATGTAATTAATGTATGTGATTAAAACTCCTAGATATCAGAAACAACTTTATGAGCAAAGTATATAAGAAACTTAGAATGTGTTTTTGGTAAAAAAAAAAAAAAAAAAAAATAATAACAAGAAGAAAGGTACCAGGAGGCATGGAAATGTATTTGTTAAAGGGAGGGTGACTTTTTCAAATTTAGAGGTTTTTAATGATTGTTTTTGAATCAAAGAAATAAAGAAATGACGAGGCCAGGCACAGTAATTCACACCTGTCATTTCAGCACTTTGAAGAGCCAAGATGAGAGGACCACTTGAGCCTAGGGGTTTGAGGCCCGGCTGGGAAACACAGACCACATTTCTACAAAAAAATTTAAAAAGCTAGGAGTGGTGGCACACCTGTAGTCCCAGCTACACAGGAGGCTGAGGTAGGAGGATCACTTGAGGCTGAGAGGTTGAGGCTGCAGTGAGCTGTGATTGTGCCACTGCACTCCATTCTAGGTGTCAGAGTGAGACCCTGTCTCAAAAATAAAAGTTACTAAAATAATAATGTCTAAAACTTCATATAGAAAGTTGCCAAAAGAAAAGAAAAATTCTAAAAGCTTAAATAAAATATCATGAAAATTTGACCTTGTGGTTAAAACCGATTAAGATTAAATGGATTTGCTTATAAGGTTTTATTAAAAATAACTTTAGCATTAATAATACACTAAAGCAAAGGTAATATTTGTGTTTTTTTCTTTCATCAAGATTTGTATGTAGTACTAATAGAAAATAATAAAATATTTTTGTTTATCTTTTGGGGAAAAAATAGGAAAGAGAGGTTCAGGTGGCTCACAGTTTCTTTATTAGGTGTTATGATTGGGAAACTGAGTCTCAAAAGTTTTTTCAAAAAATAAAGTTTTTACTTTTTATTTCATTTTTTATTTTTTTTCCCATTTATTTATTTTATTGCATTTTAGGTTTTGGGGTACATGTGAAGAACATGCAAAATTGTTGCATAGGAACACACGTGGCAGTGTGATTTGCTGCCTTCCTCCCCATCACCTACATCTGGCATTTCTCCCCTTGCTATCTCTCCCCAGCTCCCCACCCCCCACCGTCCCTCCCCTATTTCCCCCCAACTGACCCCAGTGTGTAGTGCTCCCCTCCCTGTGTCCATGTGTTCTCATTGTTCAACACCCGCCTATGAGTGAGAACATGCGGTGTTTGATCTGCTCTTCTGTCAGTTTGCTGAGAATGATGGTTTCCAGGTTCATCCATGTCCCTACAAAGGACCCAAACTCATCATTTTTGATGGCTGCATAATATTCCATGGTGTATATGTGCCACATTTTCCCTATCCAGTCTGTCGTCAATGGGCATTTGGGTTGGTTCCAGGTCTTTGCTATTGTAAACAGTGTTGCAATGAACATTCGTGTGCACGTGTCCTTATAGTAGAACGATTTGTAATCCTTTGGATATATACCCAGTAATGGGATTGCTGGGTCAAATGGAATTTCTATTTCTAGGTCCTTGAGGAATCGCCACACTGTCTTCCACAATGGCTGAACTAATTTACACTCCCACCAACAGTGTAAAAATGTTCCTATTTCTCCACATCCTCTCCAGCATCTGTTGTCTCTAGATTTTTTAATGATCGCCATTCTAACTGGCGTGAGATAGTATCTCAATGTAGTTTTGATTTGCATTTCTCTGATGACCAGCGATGATGAGCACTTTTTCATATGTTTGTTGGCCTCACGTATGTCTTCTTTTGTAAAGTGTCTGTTCATATCCTTTGAATGGGTTTCTTAGTTTTTTTCTTGTAAATCTGTTTTAGTTCTTTGTAAATTCTGGA
>NW_022442769.1:3111-4201 GCF_009761245.1 Sapajus apella
TGATGACCAGTGATGATGAGCATTTTTTCATATGTTTGTTGGCCTCACGTATGTCTTCTTTTGTAAAGTGTCTGTTCATATCCTTTGAATGGGTTTCTTAGTTTTTTTCTTGTAAATCTGTTTTAGTTCTTTGTAAATTCTGGATATCAGCCCTTTGTCAGATGGGTAAACTGCAAAAATTTTTTCCCAATCTGTTGGTTGCCGATTCACTCTAATGATTGTTTCTTTTGCTGTGCAGAAGCTGTGGAGTTTGATTAGGTCCCATTTGTCTATTTTGGCTTTTGTTGTCAATGCTTTTGGTGTTTTGGTCATGAAGTCCTTGCCTACACCTATGTCCTGAATGGTTTTGCCTAGATTTTCTTCTAGGGTTTTTATGCTGTTAAGTCTTATGTTTAAGTCTTTAATCCATCTGGAGTTAATTTTAGTGTAAGGTGTCAGAAAGGGGTCCAGTTTCTACTTTCTGCACATGGCTAGCCAGCTTTCCCAACACCATTTATTGAACAGGGAATCCTTTCCGCATTGCTTGTTTTTGTCTGGTTTGTCAAAGATCAGGTGGCTGTAGATATGTTGTGTTGCCTCCGAGACCTCTGTTCTGTTCCATTGGTCTATATCTCTGTTTTGGTACCAGTACCATGCTGTTTTGATTACTGTAGCCTTGTAGCATAGTTTGAAGTCTGGTAGTGTGATGCCCCCCACTTTGTTCTTTTTGCTTAGAATTGACTTGGCTATGCGGGCTCTCTTTTGGTTCCATATGAAGTTTAAGGTGGTTTTTTCCAGTTCTGTGAAGAAGGTCATTGGTAGCTTGATGGGGATAGCATTGCCCAAGTAAATTACTTTGGGCAGTATGGCCATTTTCACGATATTGATTATTCCTAACCATGAACATGGAATGTTTCTCCATGTGTTTGTGTCCTCTCTTATTTCGTTGAGCAGTGGCTTGTAGTTCTCCTTGAAGAGGTCCTTTACATTCCTTGTTAGTTGTATTCCTAGGTATTTTATTCTGTTTGTGGCAATTGTGAATGGAAGTTTGTTCTGGATTTGGCTCTTTTTTTTCTTTTTTTTTTTTTTTTTTTGGGACGGAGTTTCGCTC
>NW_022442770.1:0-4201 GCF_009761245.1 Sapajus apella
TTTGCTATTGTAAACAGTGCTGCAATGAACATTCGTGTGCACGTGTCCTTATAGTAGAACGATTTGCAATCCTTTGGATATATACTCAGTAATGGGATTGCTGGGTCAAATGGAATTTTTATTTCTAGGTCCTTGAGGAATCGCCACACTGTCTTCCACAATGGTTGCACTAATTTACACTCCCACCAACAGTGCAAAAGTGTTCCTATTTCTCCACATCCTCTCCAGCATCTGTTGTCTCCAGATTTTTTAATGATCGCCATTCTAACCGGCGTGAGATGGTATCTCAGTGTAGTTTTGATTTGCATTTCTCTGATGACCAGTGATGATGAGCATTTTTTCATATGTTTGTTGGCCTCACGTATGTCTTCTTTTGAGAAGTGTCTGTTCATACCCTTTGCCCACTTTTGAATGGGCTTGTCAGTTTTTTTCTTGTAAATCTGCTTTAGTTGTTTGTAAATTATGGATATCAGCCCTTTGTCAGATGGGTAAACTGCAAAAACTTTTTCCCAATCTGTTGGTTGCCGATTCACTCTAATGATTGTTTCTTTTGCTGTGCAGAAGCTGTGGAGTTTGATTAGGTCCCATTTGTCTATTTTGGCTTTTGTTGTCAATGCGTTTGGCGTTTTGGTCATGAAGTCCTTGCCTACACCTACGTCCTGAATGGTTTTGCGTAGATTTTCTTCTAGGGTTTTTATGGTGTTAGGTCTTATGTTTAAGTCTTTAATCTATCTGGAGTTAATTTTAGTGTAAGGTGTCAGGAAGGGGTCCAGTTTCTGCTTTCTGCACATGGCTAGCCAGCTTTCCCAACACCATTTATTGAACATGGAATCCTTTCCCCATTGCTTGTTTTTGTCTGGTTTGTCAAAGATCAGATGGTTGTAGATATGTTGTGTTGCCTCCGAGACCTCTGTTCTGTTCCATTGGTCTATATTTCTGTTTTGGTACCAGTACCATGCTGTTTTGATTACTGTAGCCTTGTAGTATAGTTTGAAGTCTGGTAGTGTGATGCCCCCCGCTTTGTTCTTTTTGCTTAGAATTGACTTGGCTATGCGGGCTCTCTTTTGGTTCCATATGAAGTTTAAGGTGGTTTTTTCCAGTTCTGCGAAGAAGGACATTGGTAGCTTGATGGGGATAGCATTGAATCTGTAAATTACTTTGGGCAGTATGGCCATTTTCACGATATTGATTCTTCCTAACCATGAACATGGAATATTTCTCCATCTGCTTGTGTCCTCTCTTATTTCGTTGAGCAGTGGCTTGTAGTTCTCCTTGAAGAGGTCCTTTACATTCCTTGTTAATTGTATTCCTAGGTATTTTATTCTCTTTGTGGCAATTGTGAATGGAAGTTTGTTCTTGATTTGGCTCTCTTTAAGTCTGTTACTGGTGTATAGGAATGCATGTGATTTTTGCACATTGATTTTGTATCCTGAGACTTTGCTGAACTTGTTTATGGGTTTCAGGAGGTTTGGGGCTGAGACGATGGGGTCTTCTAGATATACAATCATGTCGTCTGCAAATAGAGACAATTTGACTTCCTCATTTCCTATTTGAATGCCCTTTATTTCTTTTTCTTGCCTGATTGCTCTGGCTAGAACTTCTAATACTATATTGAATAGCAGTGGTGAGAGCGGGCATCCTTGTCTGGTGCCACATTTCAAGGGGAATGCTTCCAGTTTTTGCCCATTCAGTATGATATTGGCTGTTGGTTTGTCATAAATAGCTTTTATTATTTTGAGATACGTTCCATTGATACCTAGCTTACTGAGTGTTTTTAGCATAAAGGGCTGTTGAATTTTGTCAAAGGCCTTCTCTGCATCAATTGAGATAATCATGTGGTTTTTGTCTTTTGTTCTGTTTATGTGGTGAATTACGTTTATAGACTTGCGTATGTTGAACCAGCCTTGCATCCCCCGGATGAAGCCTACTTGATCATGGTGGATAAGCTTTTTGATGTGCTGTTGCAATCGGCTTGTCAGTATTTTATTGAAGATTTTTGCATCTATGTTCATCATGGATATTGGCCTGAAGTTTTCTTTTCTTGTTGAGTCTCTGCCGGGTTTTGGAATCAGTATGATGTTGGTGTCGTAAAATGATTTGGGAAGAATTCCCTCTTTTTTGTATTGTTTGGAATAGTTTCAGAAGAAATGGTACCAGCTCCTCTTTGTATGTCTGGTAGAATTCAGCTGTGAACCCATATGGACCTGGGCTTTTTTTGGGTGGTAAGCTCTTAATTGCTGCCTCGACTTCAGACCTTGTTATGGGTCTGTTCAGGGTTTCGGCTTCTTCCTGGTTTAGGCTTGGCAGGAGGCAAGTGTCCAGGAATTTATCCATTTCTTCCAGGTTTATTAGTTTGTGTGCATAGAGTTGTTTGTAATAATCTCTGATGATGGTTTGAATTTCTGTGGAATCTGTGGTGATATCCCCTTTATCGTTTTTTATTGCATCAATTTGGTTATTCTCTCTTTTCTTTTTTATTAATCTGGCTAGTGGTCTGTCTATTTTGTTGATCGTTTCAAAAAACCAGCTCCTGGATTGATTGATTTTTTGAAGGGTTTTTTGTGTCTCTATCTCCTTCAGTTCTGCTCTGATCTTAGCTATTTCTTGTCTTCTGCTAGACTTTGAGTTTTTTTGATCTTGCTCCTCTAACTCTTTCAGTTTTGATGATAGGGTGTCAATTTTTGATCTCTCCTTGCTTCTCATCTGGGCACTTATTGCTATATATTTTCCTCTAGATACTGCTTTAAATGTGTCCCAGAGATTTTGGTATGTTGTGTCTTCATTCTCGTTGGTTTCGAAGAACATCTTTATTTCTGCCTTCATTTCATTGTTTATCCAGTCAACATTCAACAGCAAGTTGTTCAGTTTCCATGAAGCTGTGCGGTTCTGAGTTAGTTTTTGAATTCTGAGTTCTAACTTGATTGCACTGTGGTCTGAGAGACTGTTTGTTACGATTTCCGTTCTTTTGCATTTGCTGAGGAGTGATTTACTCCCAATTATGTGGTCAATTTTAGAGTAGGTGTGATGTGGTGCTGAGAAGAATGTATATTCTGTGGATTTGGGGTGGAGAGTTCTGTAAATGTCTATTAGGTTTGCTTGGTCCAGGTCTGAGTTCAAGTCCTGGATATCCTTGTTAATTTTCTGTCTGGTTGATCTGCCTAATGTTGACAATGGGGTGTTAAAGTCTCCCACTATTATTGTGTGGAAGTCTAAGTCCCTTTGTAAGTCATTAAGAACTTGCCTTATGTATCTGGGTGCTCCTGTATTGGGTGCGTATATATTTAGGATCGTTAGCTCTTCTTGTTGCATTGATCCTTTTACCATTATGTAATGTCCCTCTTTGTCTCTTATGATCTTTGTTGCTTTAAAGTCTAATTTATCAGAGATGAGAATTGCAACTCCTGCTTTTTTTTGCTCTCCATTTGCTTGGTAAATCTTCCTCCATCCCTTTATTTTGAGCCTTTGTGTATCCTTGCATGTGAGATGGGTTTCCTGTATACAGCACACCGATGGGTTTTGGCTTTTTATCCAATTTGTCAGTCTGTGTCTTTTGATTGGGGCATTTAGTCCATTTACATTTAGGGTTAATATTGTTATGTGTGAATTTGATACTGCCATTTTGGTGCTAGCTGGCTGTTTTGCCCTTTAGTTGAGCTGGTTCTTGTTGTTCCTTTATATGTGTAGGGCCTCTTTCCGGAGCTCTTGTAGAGCTGGCCTGGTGGTGTCGAAATCTTTGAGTACTTGCATGTTCCCAAAGGATTTTATTTTTCCTTCACTTATGAAGCTGAGTTTGGCTGGATAGGAGATTCTGGGTTGAAAGATCTTTTCTTTAAGGATGTTGAATATTGGCCCCCATTCTCTTCTGGCTTGTAGGGTTTCTGCTGAGAGATCTGCTGTGAGTCTGATGGGCTTCCCTTTCTGGGTAACCCGACCTTTCTCTCTGGCTGCCCTTAGTATTTTCTCCTTCATTTCGACCCTGGTGAATCTGACGATTACGTGCCTTGGGGTTGCTCTTCTTGACGAATATCTTTGTGGTGTTCTCTGTATTTCCTGGACTTGAATGTTTGCCTGCCTTGCTAGGTTGGGGAAGTTTTCCTGGATAATATCCTGCAGAGTATTTTCCAGCTTGGATTCATTCTCTTCGTCGCATTCGTGTACGCCTATCAAACGTAGATTAGGTCTTTTCACATAGTCCCACATT
>NW_022442771.1:0-4200 GCF_009761245.1 Sapajus apella
TTCCTACCCTCACACTAGACACAAAAGGAAATTCCATACAAACTAAATGAGCTCAGTGTGAAAAAAAAATTTTCACATAAAATATATGAAAATGTTTCAAAGATAATCTTGGGATGGTAGAGATTTGCTAAACAATTTAAAAACACACACACACACAAAAACCAAAGCTATAAAGAAGTGAAAGATTTTCAAGTTGAATAATGAAGAATTTTTTTAAGAGAAAGATCTGACCACATAAGTTAAAACTTCTATATAAAGACACCATTAACAAAATTAAAAGACAAGTAACAAATGAGGAGAAAATACATATAACACACATAACAAAAGATTAACCATTGTGATATCTAAAGAACACTTATAAAGCAATAAGAAGAAAAGATAACCCAGAAGGGGGAAAAATGAGCAAAGGTATGAACAGGCAATATCCAGAAGACTAAGGTAACACCTAGTAAACTACAATCTAGGGGATTAAAGAAGTCATGTTTTTTAAAACTAACAAATTACACATATTTCCATATCAGAATTGGAAAAACCCTTCTAAACTTGAATCTACAGACAAAAATTACCAAGAAAAATCATTAAAATTTTCATAGATTTATAAAGACCTTTGTACTGACATTTGTCTAAATCAATGTGAAGAATTCTAAGATTTATCTAAACAGGAGAAGAAACATAGTTAATAAAAACATGAAAACCTCATTATTAAACAAGGTGATTATAAATTAAAAAATGCTTTTTTTAAATGTGAAAACCATTAAATCTCGCTGGTGCTTGGGGAAAATGCAAATCAAAACAATGACAGGACAGTTTTCATATGTCATATTGGCAAACATCTAGAGTGAGAATGTCCAATATTGGCAAGGGTACAGGGCACCCAATATTCTCTTACATTACTGGTGGAACTTTTTTTTTTTTTTTTTTTGAGATGGAGTTTCACTCTTGTTACCCAGGCTGGAGTGCAATGGCACGATCTCGGCTCACTGCAACCTCCGCCTCCTGGGTTCAGGCAATTCTCCTGCCTCAGCCTCCTGAGTAGCTGGAATTACAGGCACGCGCCACCATGCCCAGCTGATTTTTTGTATTTTTAGTAGAGACGGGGTTTCACCATGTTGACCAGGATGGTCTCGATCTCTTGACCTCGTGATCCACCCGCCTCGGCCTCCCAAAGTGCGGGGATTACAGGCATGAGCCACCGCACCCGGCCTACTGGTGGAACTTTTAACAACATGGGAAAATAATTGTGATATGTTTTTTTTGTTTGTTTGTTTGGTTTTTTTTTTTCTTTTTTTTTTCTTTTTTTTTTGAGACAGAGTCTCACTCTGTCACCCATGCTGGAGTACAATGGCAGAGTCTTGGCTGTATGCAACCTCCGCCTCCCCAATTCAAGCAATTCTCCTGCCTCAGCCTCCCAAGGAGCTGGAATTAATTTTTGTATTTTTAGTAGAGACTTTACCATTTTTGGCCAACATGGTAAAACCCTGCCTCTACTAAAAATACACAAATTAGCCAGGAGTGGTGATGACCACCTGTAATTGCAGCTACTCAGGAGGCTGAGGCAGGAGAATTGTTTGAGCCTAGAAGGCGGAGGTCACAGTCAGCTGAGATTGCACCACTGCACTCCAGCCTGGGAGACAGAGCAAGACTCCATCTCAAAAAAGAAATAAAATAAATATATTTCACAAAAGAGCATTTAATGCAGGCAAATTTTAAGCATCAGAGAAATTGGTCTGGAGTCCAGAGACACAGTGTCGCAATGATTACAAGAGTGGTTCGGGACCCCAGCTTTACTGCGTTAATAGCTGCCCATGCTTAGCAAGGTACTTAACCCCCCTTGGCCTCAGTATCTTCTCCATAAAATGGGGATGGCAGTAGTACAGTGGTCCATGCCTCAGAGGGTTTGATGAAGATCAAGTGGTGGGCACATAGTTAGTGCATACTAAATGCTATAGCTATTATCTTTATTTTTCTCTCTATGAGTGAAAGAAAAATCAACACTGGATCAGATTAAATTCTTCCAGAAACAATGGCTTAAAATAAACTGCCATTCAAAAACTATGTTGCCCAGACTGATTTTGAACTCTTGGTCTCCAAGAAAAAAGTAGTGGAAGTGTCTAGTACAACCAAAACCAGGCATCAAAGTCAGCACTCAAACATTGCAGGCTGGACACAGTGGCTTACTCTTGTAAGCTCCATACTTTGAAAGGCCCAAGCAGGAGGATTTCTTGAGCCCTGGGAAGCAGAGATTGCAGTGAGCCATGAACATATCACTGTATTCCAGCCTGGAAGACACAGTGAAACCCTGTCTCATAAATAAATAAACAAACAAATAAATAAATAAAGATGATTTTACAGCTTGACAACCATTCTGCTAGATAGCTGCGTTTTTGTTTTAGAGCAAGATTTTTCTCATTACAGCCTTTAGTCTCAGTCACTCTGGAATATCCAAACGCAGATTTTAGAAGAAACGTTTTTCTAACTCGCTGAATCTAAACATAGATGCAACTTCCTAAGGTGAACGAGCACAAAGCGGAGCAGTTTGAAATAGACGTTTCTCCAGTGTTTTAAACGCAGTCTTACTGGTAGTTCTCATATGCCTGTATATGGCTGGAAATATCTGTTTCCAGATTCTCGAAGCAAAGGATTTCTGAACTGCTGCAAACACACATCAGTTTAAGTCTGTAAGTAAATTGTACAGCTTGACAACCATTCTGCTAGATAGCTGCGTTTTTGTTTTAGAGCAAGATGTTTCTGATTACGGCCTACAGGCTCTTTCACACTGGAATATCCAAACGCTGCTTTTAGAAGAAACGTGTTTCTAACTCGCTGAATCTAAACACAGATGCAACTACCTAAGGTGAACGAACACAAAGCAGAGAAGTTTGAACTAGATGTTTCTCCTGTGTTTTAAACGCAGTCTTACTGCTAGTTTTTATAAGCCTGTATATGGCTGGAAATATCTGTTTCCAGATTCTCCAACGACAGGATTTCTGAACTACTGCACACACACGTCAGTTTAACTCTGTAAGAAGATTGTACAGCTTGACAACAATTCTGCTAGATAGCTGCGTTTTTGTTTTACAACAAGATATTTCTCATTACGGCCTTTAGTCTCAGTCATTCTGGAATATCCAAACGCAGCTTTTAGAAGAAACGTGTTTCTAACTCGCTGAATCTAAACGTAGATGCAACCTCCAAAGGTGAATGAACACAAAGCAGAGCAGTTTGAACTAGACGTTTCTCCTGTGTTTTAAACGCAGTCTTACTGCTAGGTCTTAAATGCCTGGGGAAGGCTGGAAATATCTGTTTCCAGATTCCCCAAAAAAAAGATTTCAGAACCTCTGCACACCCACATCAATTTAACTCCATAAGATGATTTTACAGCTTGACAACCATTCTGCTAGATAGCTGCGTTTTTGCTTTAGAGCAAGATATTTCTCATTACAGCCTTTTGTCTCAGTCACTCTGGAATATCCAAACGCAGATTTTAGAAGAAACGCTTTTCTAACTCGCTGAATCTAAACATAGATGCAACTTACTAAGGTGAACGAACACAAAGCAGAGCAGTTTGAACTTGACCTTTCTCCAGTGTTTTAAATGCAGTCTTACTGCTAGGTTAAATGCCTTGGTAAGGCTGGAAATATCTGTTTCCACATTCTTGAAGCAAAGGATTTCTGACATGCTGCAAACACACATCAGTACAACTCTGTAAGTTGATGGTACAGCTTGACAACCATTCTGCTCGATAGCTGCATTTTTGTTTTAGAGCAAGATATTTCTCATTACGGCCTTTAGTCTCAGTCATTCTGGAATATCCAAACGCAGCTTGTAGAAGAAACGGGTTTCTAACTCGCTGAATCTAAACATAGATGCAACTTCCTAAGGTGAAGGAACACAAAGCTGAGTAGCTTGAAATAGACGTTTCTCCTGTGTTTTAGACGCAGTCTTACTGGTAGTTCTCATATGCATGTATATGGCTGGAAATATCTGTTTCCAGATTCTCGAAGCAAAGAATTTCTGAACTGCTGCAAACACACATCAGTTTAACTCTGTAAGTTGATTGCACAGCTTGACAACCATTCTGCTAGGTAGCTGCGTTTTTGTTTTTGAGCAAGACGATGCTGATTACGGCCTACAGGCTCTTTCACAGTGGAATATCCAAACGCTGCTTTTAGAAGACTTGTTTCCAACTCGCTGAATCTA
>NW_022442772.1:0-1458 GCF_009761245.1 Sapajus apella
CCTGCCCTGCCAACCTGAACAAGTCCAGGACTTAGGTGCTTATGAGGACCCTTGAAAACAGAGGCAGGCTGAGGGGATGTCTGGGCAAAGGAGAAAAAGCAGAAAAGGCAGAATCGAGCCCTAAAAAGACCAGCATGCCTATGAAGACGATGGGGTTGTGGGAAACCAACATAGTTCAGAAGATGCCCAGAAGGTGCCCAGAAGCCTTTTGGGGGCCTGGTCACATGTTCACAACTGGAGAGCACGCAAAGAACCAGACACGCCCCATACCTTTGAAAACCCTGTTAATGGTGAGGCTGAGGCTGTGGACAGTTGCATTTCGGATGGGCAGGCACAGTGCTACATGGGGTCCCTTGTGAGGCTGATTCTGTGGACAGTTGAGATCGGCAGGCACAGTGCTACCTGGGGTTCCTGGTGAGGCTGAGGCTCTGGACAGCTGCATTTCTGATAGGCAGGCGCAGTGCTACCTGGGTTCCCTGGTGAGGCTGAGTGGACAGTTTAGATGGGCAGACACAGTGCCACCTGGGGTCCATGGTGAGGCTGACGCTATGCACTGCTGCCTTTCTGATGGGCAGGCACAGTGCTACCTGGGCTCCCTGGTGAGGCCGAGTGTGTGGACAGTTTAGATCGGCAGGCATAGTGCTGCCTGGGGTTCCTGGTGAGGCTGAGGCTGTGAACGGTTCAGATGGGCAGACACAGTGCTACATCGGGTCCCTTGTGAGGCTGATTCTGTGGACAGTTGAGATGGGCAGGCACAGTGCTACCTGGGGTTCCTGGTGAGGCTGAGGCTGTGGACGGTTCAGATGGGCAGACATAGTGCTACATGGGGTCCCTTGTGAGGCTGATTCTGTAGAGAGTTGAGATGGGCAGGCACAGTGCTTTGTGCTTCTCCTGTACTTCTCTATGTTCTGGCTCCACCACCCTTCCCTAGGGCTACTTCTTCAACCAGAAACATTTGAGATGGGCAGGCACAGTGCTACCTGGGGTCCCTGGTGAGGCTGTCGCTGTGGACAGCTGCATTTTTGATGGGCTGGCACAGTGCTACCTGGCGTTCCTGGTGAGGCTGACGCTGCGAACATTGAGATGGGCAGGCATAGTGCTGCCTGGGGTCCCTGGTCAGGCCGAGTTTGTGGACAGTTGAGATGGGCAGGCATAGCTACCTGGAGTCCCTGGTGAGGCTGAGGTTGTGGACGGTTCAGATGGGCAGGCACAGTGCTACATGGGGTCTCATGTGAGGCTGATTCTGTGGACAGTTGAGATGGACAGGCACAGTGCTGCCTGGGGTTCCTGATGGAGCTCAGACTGTGGACAGTTGAGATGGGCAGGCACAGTGCTACCTGGGGTTCCTGATGAGGCTGACGCTGTGGACAGCTGCATTTCTGATGGGCAGGCCTAGTGCTACCTGGGGTTTTTGGTTAGGTTGTGGCTCTGGACTGCTGCTTTTCTGATGGGCAGGCA
>NW_022442772.1:1468-2532 GCF_009761245.1 Sapajus apella
CCACCTTGTGGTCCTGGTCATTGAGACGTTTGTCACAGCAAAGATCACTTCATGTCCCTACCAAGTTATGTTCCATCTCCTCCTCCTGTGCCCCTTTGATTCTGGACTTGCAGTCAGAGTCGGTGCCACCTGGGGCACCTGCTGTCCTCTGAGCGTCTGCCACTCCCAGCCAAAGTCCCTTTATTGGTGTTCAAATTATTTGTCATTTCTCTAAGTAGCATTTCTCCAAATTTTGATCTAAGGCTGCTTCATACCTTTAAACATATTTTAGGGCTTCATAGGGCCTTTGTTCATGGGGGTTATTGAAATTGTAACTGGGAAATTTGAGTAATGTTTAAAATATTTCAACATAAAAATGCGCTGCATATTAACTTAAGTAACATTTTTACTTAAAAAAAGTATATTTTTTAAAACAAGAAAGACTGTGAAAAGCGTGGCCCTGCTTTTGTGTTTTTGCCCGTCTCCTTCACGTCAGGCTGAACAGAAGGTCACACTTGCTTCTGCGTTCTGTTGCAGTATCACACATCAGTAACGTCCAGAAAACTCCACGGAATGTATGTGAGAGAAGGCAAATCACATGTCGTTATGAAAATAGTATTCACTTTGCAGACCCCTTGAAAGGGTCGCAGGAACCCCTGGGAGGTTGCACACCCTAAACAGTGAAGGGCAGCAGCTGTTGGGTCCTCTCAGGGCCTGGCACAGTGCAAGTTCTCCCAAAGCATTTGCTGAGTGAATCTACCTTTTTGGGATGGGAGTAGGACTCCTTCTTCCCTGGAGGCCTGTAGGGGCTGTGGAATGCATGCCCAAGAGGATGTGTTTCCATCCTGAAAATGAGCAGGTCCAGAGAGGACCCCTGGGTGGAGGGCACAGCGAGGGTGGAGACGCGATCCCTGTGTGATGGCCATATCCCCTGGGCTGGGCTTGGCTCGCCTGCCTGGCGATTGTCCCCAGGACCTCTGTTGCAGCTCATTAACACAGCTCTGCTGTTACCTTCACAGGGAACCCACCAAGACCCACCTGGTCACATTCTTCCATACCGACCTCAGTGGTTACCTCCCCCAGAA
>NW_022442772.1:2542-4200 GCF_009761245.1 Sapajus apella
GTTCTTGTCTAATTGCTTATCTACTGCTTGAGGAAATCCCGAATGGAATGGGCTGAACAAGTTCAGCAGCAGGACAGAAACTGTTCTAAGCCGGTTATTCCTTGGGATGAATAGAACAGTGAGCTGAACGCCCGCTCTAATGCAACCGCTAAATGGGTTTACAGGAAGATTAGGAGCCCAGCTGGGTTTTCTGAGTCCACTGCTGGGAAATAGATTCATCACTTCCTGTGGACCCTAGAGAAGCCATCAGATTGCATTAACATCGCCCTGCTGATGATAGCCTGAGAATTACCACTGTGTTTCATCTGTGGCCCTTCCAGGTCTTCCCCCACATTCTTCTCTCACCGGATCAGGGGCTGGGGAGAGGCCAATACCCTGGCCCAGGACTAGTCAAAGGATGCTGGTTGTTGCTGATGCCAAGCCACATTGCCTGGTCCCGAGCTTGGCAATCAGGCATCCAGAGACAACGAAACCAAATATCCGTTTGGCCAGGCATTCAGGTATTCCCTATGATGTTGTGCACTTAAAGCACCTTGCGCTGATAGTCTCTACCAAATCACAGAAAAAAGGCCTCAATGTGTGACATCACTCACCAGCTGGATAAGGCATTTACTGTCCACAGTGTTTGCCCTCATATCAATACGTTGGCACAGAACCACACACCAGAAGCTGCTGTGATCACTAAAGGCAATGCCCGTTTAGCCCTGAGCACGGTGCTTGGCATGTGGCAGGTAAGTGGTAGGAATTTTTATTTGATACCCTCACATACACACTGGTTCCTTCTATTGGCACACCTGTCCATGCTTTGAGCTTTGTGCTTCACCTGTACTCCTCTGTTCACTGGCTCCACCACCTTCCCTAGGACTACTTCTCCAATCCAACCAAAAACAATGTTGCAAATATTTCATGTGAGAAATTGTATTTTTCATAAATGGCCCCAGCAATATTTCCTCTCCCCTTAAGCGCAGGCAGGTTTGTGTCAGCTCTCACTGATGGAGGATAGTGGAGGTGATGCTATGTGACTTCCAAGGCAAAGGTATAAACAGGACGCACCTTCTACCCGGCCCTTGCACTCCTGGTATGCTCATCCTGGGAATCCAAACGCCATGTTGTGAGGAAGCCCAAGCCACAAGGAGAGGCTACCTACAAGCATTCAGGCCAGTATCCCCAGGTGAGTTCCCAGCCCACAGCCAACATCAACGGCCAGATGTATGAGTGACTGATCCTTCACATGGTCCCAGCCCCCAGCCTTTGCATGACTCCAGCTGACGGCAAGTGGAACAGAGATGGGCTGCCCCCTCCAATCTCTGCCCACATTGCAGGTTCGTGAGAAAAATAAATGTCACTGTTCCACGGTGAATCGTGACACCGTTAGAATACTTGAAACATTTTGCAAAGCCAGGCATGAAATTCATATGAAATTGTAACAAATCCATTTTATTTGTGGCACCATAATATTATTAAGCTCTCTTTATACACAGTCTGCAATTTGTATTAGCTATCCCAGTGTGACTCTGCCCTTACTTTTGAAACAACCCTTTTGCTGGCTGGTATTCTAGAAGGTCTGGGCCTGAGCAGCAGTCAGTGGGAAGCCCCCTGTGCTTTCCCCCATCTGGGTGGGGTGGCAGCAGAGACCCTGAGAATCGGCGGTTACGGGA
>NW_022442773.1:0-4200 GCF_009761245.1 Sapajus apella
GACGCGATTTACCGCTAATTCTGTGTGCCTGTATATGGCTGGAAATATCTCTTTCCAGATTCTCCATAGAAAGGGTTTCTGAACTGCTACATTCACACATCCGTTTAACTCCGTAAGGGAATACACACCTTGACAATCATTCTGCTAGATAGCTCCGTTTTTGTGTTAGAGCCAAATATTTCTCATTACACCCTATACTCCCATTCACTCAGGAATATCCAAATGCAGCTTTTAGCAGAAACGTTTTTCTAACTGACTGAATCTCAACACAGATGGAATTTCCTATCGTGAAGGAACACACAGCAGAGCAGTTTGAAAGAGACGTTTCTTCTGAGGTTTAGACGTGAGCTTACCGCTAATTTTCATGTGCCTGTATATGGCTGGAAATATCTCTTTCTAGATTCTCCGAAGAAAGACTTTCTGAACTGATACATTCACACATCTCTCTAACTCTATAAGTTGAACGTACACCTTGACAATCATTCTGCTAGAAAGCTCCGATTTTGTTTTAGAGCCAGATGTTTCTCCTTATACCCTATACTCCAATTCAATCAGGAATATCGAAACGCAGCTTTTGGAAGAAACGTGTTTCAAACTCGCTGAATCTAAACATAGATGGCACTACCTAAGGTGAACGAAGACACAGCAGAGCAGTTTGTAACAGACGTTTCTCCTGTGGTTTAGATGCAATATTACCACTAATTCTAAGGTGCCTGTATGCAGCTAGAAATATCACTTTCTAGATTCTCAAAAGAAAGTGTTTCTGAACTGCTACATTCACACATCTGCTTAACTCTGTATGTTGAATATACTTGTTGACAATCATTCTGCTAGATAGCTCCGTTTTTGTTTTAGAGCCAGATGTGTCTCATTACACCCTATACTCCCATTCACTCAGGAATACCCAAACGCAGCTTTTGGAAGAAACGGGTTTCTAACTCGCTGAATCTAAACATAGATGCAACTTCCTAAGGTGAATGAACACACAGCAGAGCAGTTTGAAAGAGACGTCTCTCCTGTGCTTTAGATGCGATCATACTGCTAACTCTTAAGTGCCTGTATATGGCTGGAAATATCTCTTTCCAGATTCTCCATAGACATTGTTTCTGAACTGCTACATTCACACATCTGTTTAACTCTTTAAGTTGAATACAAACCTTGGCAATCATTCTGCTACATAAATCGGTTTTTGTTTTAGAGCCAGATATGTCTCCTTACACACTATACTCCCGTTCACTTAGGAATATACAAACGCAGCTTTTAGAAGAAAAATGTTTCCAACTCGCAGAATCTAAACATAGATGCATCTAAGAAGGGTGAACGAACTCACAGCAGAGCAGTTTGAAAGAGACGTTTCCACTGTGGTTTAGAAGTGATCTTACCACTAATTCTTACATGCGTTTATATGCCTGGAAATATCTCTTTCCAGATTCTCCAAAGAAAGGGTTTCTGAAATGCTGCATTCACACATCTGTTTAACTCTGTACGTTGAATATACACCTTGACAATCATTCTGCCAGATAGGTCTGTTTTTGTTTTAGAGCCAGATATGTCTCATTACACCGTATAATTCCTAACACTCGGAAATATCCAAACGCATCCTTTAGAAGAAACGTGTTTCTAACTCGCTCTATCTAAACATAGATGCCACTGCCTCAGGTGTACGAACACACAGTAGAGCAGTTGGAAAGAGACGTTTCTCCTGTGGTTTAGACGCGATCTTACCGCTAATTCTCATGTGCCTGTACATGCCTGTGAATGTCTCTTTCTAGATACTCCAAACAAAGGATTTCTGAACTGCTGCATTCACACATCTGTTTACGTCTGTATGTTGAATATACAGCTTTACAATCATACTGTTAGATAGCCCCGTTTTGGTTTTAGGGCCAGATACGTCCCCTTACACCCTATACTCCCATTCACTCAGGAATATCCAAACGCAGCTTTTAGAAGAAACGTTTTTCTAACTCGCTGAATCTAAACATACAAGCAACTTCCTATCTTGAACGAACACACAGCCGGAGCAATTTAAAGACACGTTTCTTCCGATGTTTAGACGCGATCTTACTGCTAATTCCTATGTGCCTGTATATGGCTGGAAATACCGCTTTCCAGATTCTCCATAGAAAGGGTTTCTGAACTGCTACATTCACACCCCTGTGTAACTAAGTAAGTTGAATGTACACCTTGACAAACATTCTGCTAGAAAGCTCCATTTTTATTTTAGAGCCAGATATTTCTCATTACATCGCATACTCCCATTCACTCAGAAAAATCCAAAGGCAGCATTTAGAGGAAAAGTGCTTCTAACTCGTTGAATCTAAACATAGATGCAACTTCCTCAGGTAAACGAACATACAGCAGAACAGTTTGAAAGAGAGGTTTCTCCTGTGTTTTAGACGCGATCTTACCGCTAATTCTTTTGTGTCTGAACATGGCTGGAAATATCTCTTTCTAGATTCTCCAAAGAAATTATTTCTGAACTGCTACATTCGCACATCTGTTTACCTTTGTAAGTTGAATATACGCCTTGACAATCATTCTGCTAGATAGCTCCATTTTTGTTTTAGAGCCACATATTTCTCATTACACCCTGTGCTCCAAATATCTGAGGAATATCCAAACGCAGCTATTAGAAGAAACGTGTTTCTATCTCGCTGAATCTAAACATAGATGCAACTTCCTAAGGTTAGACAACACCCAGCAGAGCAGTTTGTAATAGACATTTCTCCTGGGGTTTTGATGCGATCTTTGTGCTAATTCTTATGTGTCTGTATATTGCAGGAAACATCTCTTTCTAGATTCTCCAAAGAAAGGGTTTCTGAACTGCTGCATTCACACATCTGTTTAACTCTGTAAGTTGAATATTCACCTTGACAATCATTCTGCTAAATAGCTCCGTTTTTCTTTTGGAGCCGGATATTTCTAAATACACCCTATCCTCCCATTCACTCAGGAATAATCAACCGCAGCTTTTAGAATAAACGATTTTCTAACTTGCTGAATCTAAACATACTTGCAACTTCCTAAGGTGAACGAACACACAGCAGAGCAGTTTGAAAGAGAAGTTTCCCCTGTGGTTTAGAAGCAATCTTACCGCTAATAATCTTACGTGCCTTTATATGCCTGGAAATATCTCTTTCCAGATTCTCCAAAGAAAGGGTTTCTGAACAGCTACCTTCACACATCTGTTTAACTCTGTCAGTTGAATATACACCTTGGCAATCATTCTGCTAGATAGCTCCGTTTTTGTTTTAGAGCCAGATATTTCTCCTTACACACTATACACCCTTTCACTCAGGAATATCCAAACGCAGCTTTTAGAAGAAACGTGCTTCTATCTCGCTGAATCGAAACGTAGATGCAGCTTCCTAAGGTGAACGAACACACAGCAGGGCAGTTTGAAAGGGACGTTTCTCAGGTGGTTTAGAAGTGATCTTACCGCTAATTCTTATGTTCCTGTATATTGCTCGAAATATCTCTTTCTAGATTCTCCAAAGAAAGGGTTTCTGAACTGCTACATTCACACACCTGTTTAACTCTGTAAGGTGAATGTACACCTTGACAATCATTCTGCTAGGTAGCTCTGTTTTTGTTTTAGAGCCAGATATTTCTCATTACACCCTATAATCCCATTCACTCAGGAATATCCAAATGCAGCTTTTAGAAGAAACGTGTTTCTGACTCGCTGAATTTAACCATAGATGCAGCTAAATAAGGCGAATGAACACACAGGAGAGTAGTTTGAAAGACACTTTTCTCCTGTTGTTTAGACGCGATCTTACCGCTAACTCTTATGTGCCTGTATATGGCTGTAAATATGTCTTCCCAGATTCTGTAAAGAAGTGGTTTCTGAACTACTACATTCTCAAATCTGTTTAACTCTGTAAGTTGAATGCACACCTTGACAATCATTCTGCTAGACAGCTTCGTTTTTATTTTAGAGGCAGATATTTCTCGTTACACAGTATACCCCTTTTCACTCAGGAACATCCAAACGCAGCTTTTAGAAGAAACCTGATTCTAAGTCCTGGAGGCTAAGCATAGATGCAACTTCCTAAGGTGAAGGAAAACCCAGCAGAGCAGTTTGAAAGAGCAGTTTCTCCTGTCCTTTAGATGCGATCTTACCACTAATTCTTATGTTCCTGTATATGGCTTGAAATATCTCTTTCTAGATTCTCCAAAGAAAGGGTTTCTGAA
>NW_022442774.1:0-4199 GCF_009761245.1 Sapajus apella
CAATGCATAAAAACATTCAAATAAATGCTATGGACTTCTTTATGCAAACTTAGGAAGTATGTGCCCCTTTAGAAACACAAAATCCAGAGACAGGTAAACAAAAGATTCTTTAAATGTATAAAAACCCAATATAAGAATAAAAATATAAATATGGCATTGAAAAAGAAACAATACATACGGCACTATGACAAAGTGAAAAAGTTCAAGTAAACTATAAAGGTATTTTACCTATAGGGTCAGGGAGAAAAGAGGAATGAGAAATCTAGAATGGAAGCTAAAAGCTTCAAATACATCTCCTTTTATAATTTTGACTTCAGTTTCATGTAACTGTTTAGAACAGAATAATACAGCAAATACCCAAAATATAAAAATGAAAACTGAACAGTTACACTAGCTATATCAACGTTGGCATGAACAAATAGAGAAAAATTATTTCAATGACTTTGTGGAAGAAGTATTGTAATTATGTACATACCTCCCAAAAAAAGAAAAAGAGAAGCAAGGAAGGAAAGAAGGAAAAGAAGGAGAATCAATGAAAGGAATGAAGGAAGGAAACGAGGCAGGAAGGAAAGGAGGAAGGGAGGGAGGGAGAGAAAAAAGCAAGCAAGGAAGTAAGAAAGCAGAGAGAGAAGAAGGCAGGGCAGAGGGAGAGAATGAGCAACTGCATATCTAGGCTAGTGATTGAGTGGGAATTACAGTATTGTGTCTATTGTTATAATCACAAGGAATAAGCACCAGACTCAGCTGAGATCCCTGGATCATGATTGGATACATGATGAGTATAAATACCCTTCCCATTTGCTGTCCTGAGTATCTCGCGTCACAGCCGGATTTTGGTGTACCTGTGTGTCCTAGGAAGCAGACTGAGTGGGCCTCCCCCGTGTCCTAGGAGAGCTGAGAGAACCTTGCGCTCAGGCAGGCTGCTTAGCTGAGACCTGGAGATGGCAGCTTGGTCTTCAGGAACATCCTAGGATGAGGGGTGGGGAACAGGTGCAGCTGATGCCAGGGGAGTGTGATATTAGGGGGAGATCAGGAGTAAAACTGTGTTTCTCTTTGTACAGAATGCAGTAAATTCGGTGGCAGGAAATGAGAGGGGGCAGGTAAGCAGCTACAAGGCAGATTTCAGTGTGGCGTAGGGCACGTCTGAACCACTGTGCATGTCCCAGGTGGCAAAGTAATAGACCCTAGAATGATTGTCATTTAGATTTTGCACTATCAATTTCGAGCTCCTATGATTGCATAGCTATCCAACTTCCCTGGACTGACTCCTGAATCCAACATAACCCTGGCGTTGTAGGTGTCACAGTACAGAAGACGCTGTGGGGCCTTCCCCTCCTGGTGGAGGTACCAGTGGATGTGTTTGGTATTTTCTCCAGGAAGATCACAAGTGATTACAGCAGATGACCCTGTTGTCCCAGTGACTGACTTCATTTTCCCTTCCAAGTTGGAATATATCTGACTGGCTGCGATGGGAACAACAGAAAACATAATGAGGCATTCCTTAGTATGGCATCCCTTGCAAAAGAAGAAAACAAAACCCGTGAGCCTCTCTGTAGGCAGCACACTCACCAGGAGGCAGGAAAGCTAGAAGCAGGGCTAGTGCCCACCCATGCCTTCCTCTCCTGGGACTTGGAAGGAAAGGGACCAGGGAAGTGATCCCTAGCACAGTGAGGGGAGCTGGTCTTCCTGAGTCACAGGCCAAGGGAATTGACTGAGGATGTGTCTTAGGGGACTCCCAGCCTTTCTCCCAGAAGGGGTGGTGCCTGGGAGGACCTGCAGAGGAGCTCCTGCCTCTCTGCTCAGGCCCGTTCTCCAGCGCCCTCCTGTGGCAGCTGAGAGCAGGTCCTCTGCAGAAGAGAGCCAGGGGCAAGGAGAGCTCAGGCCTGCAGTGGAAGGAGTGCAGACCTGGGGGAAGCTGAGCCTGGATTTAACAGGCCTAGCCCTTGGACAGGGCAGTGCACAACAGGCTCACACCCCGCACTATTGCTTTTCGGCAGGTAAAGCCGCTGCCAAGGCCTCATTCTGCCAGGAAGCTTCTGATTAGGGCCCTGAACCACCTTCCTTTTCGAATCTGCAAGGAAACAGGAGGCAGCACCCAAGGCTACTCTCCTTTATTAACAGGACTGAGGGTGAGGTATGTTGGTGGGTCTTGGACTCTTCTCTAAATTAAATGGCTGTGCGGACGGAGGGTTGGAGGAGGTGTGCATGGGATCTTGTGGGTGTGGTCTCTTTACTGTATTAGAGGATTTTTATGCACTGAAGTACGAGTGTGAGTGTTTGGTTTTTTAAAGTAGTACAGAATGACGTGTCATGCAATATTTGGAACACGCTTAAACTAAAAACTTGGTATTTATTTGAACTTCCGCATTTCCGGGGTACTCGATACTTTATTTGGCAGCCCTACCCTCAGAGCTCAGACTGCTATCTGCAGGGCACCTGGTTTCTCAGATGGAGATCTAGGCAACAAAACGAGTCCAGTAAAACAGTCATGAAAATCCAGTAGTGCACACAGATTTTCTCCTCCTCTGTAACAAATATGTTTAGACACACGTTTAAAATATGCAGAATAAGATGCAGAAGTGTGTCCCTCTCGGTTGTTGTGTTGGCCTAGCTCAGAGAATTCAGTTTCTGCTGTCATCCTAGATGGGAATGAGAAAGGCACACGGCTCCAGGTGGTGTCCATCTGCCTCTGGGCCACACGTGCAGGACATTAGGCTGCCGCAGGAGCAGCTCAAAGCTGAGTTCTCAGAGACCTTGTAGAGGAGGGAAGCTTGCCTGCCTTGGAGCCTGACAAAACCGTTCTGGACAGAGGTGTCACGGTTTATAAATGAGAAGGGAGAGAACTGAGATCACACTAGAATGCACAGAAAAATCTTAAAACAAAAATATGAGGAGAGAACCTTTATCAGAGTGTGAAAAGAACTCTAAAGCTACATTGCTGAAGAGGGGGCAGTACTGGAACTACAGTGAAAAGGTTCATAGAACACAGTGGAAAATGCAGGAAGAGAGCCATGTGTACGTAATATTTTACCATGTGATAAAATGGTACGTTAATATCTACAAGGAAATAGTCAATTATTTAATAAGTCCTCTTTGGGGTATTGACTTCCACGTGGAAACTAACATTCTTGAATTTCTACCTTACCAGTTACAGTGATGCAATTGTAATTTAAAAAATCATTATACTTAAAGAATGATGAACTGCACAAAATTCTAGGTGAGACTGGCCTCTCTAAGCCTGACATCTAATTAGACACCCTAGAAAAATTGCAGCTTTTATTGTTTTATTGTCTCAAAGTTCAATTGAACAAAAAGTGCCAAATACAAATAACAGCTAATGAGGAAAAATATTCTCAACACATTTGATAAAGGGTCAGTGTCTTTTAAATGGTTTGTATTAATTCTTATGAACCACTAAGAAAATATGAATCCCCAAAAGATGAATAGGCAGAGTATGACAAGACAATTCACAAAAGAAGAACTCTAAATGACCTATGAAGGTGTAAAATCATGTTAGTACTCCTAAAGATGAGAGAATGCTAAGTGAATTAACAAATCTCATTTTTGGAACCACAGAGCTTGGATTGCAATCATTATCAAATTAAATATATGACTTAGGGAACGTCTGTTAACCCCTCAATTTCTTCTGTGTTACAGTCAACGGCACTTTCATCCCTGAATGAAATTTCTGTGTAGATTAAATAAAATATGCATATCATGTACTTAGTCCATTAACTACCAGAATGTCAGCACCCATATTTACCATCAATAGTATTATTATTATTATTAATATTTTTGAGACATAGTCTTGCTCTGTTGCCCAAACTGGAGTGCAGTAGTGCGGTCTTAGCTCACTGACACCTCCAGCATCCAGGCTCAAGAGATTCTCCTGCCACAGCATCCAAAGTGGATGGGATTATATTTGTGGGCCACTACAGCTGGCTAATTCTTTTTACTTTTAGTAGAGACAGGGTTTCACCACTTTGGCAAAACTGGTCTCAATCTCCTGGCCTCAAGTCATCCTAAAAACTCGACTACCCCAATGCTGGGATTCCAGGCATGAGCCACCGGGCCTGGTCAGTATTCATATTATTAATATAGTAATTATAGTATAAAAATCCTGAAAGATCAATCATGCCATGATTAAATACTCAATGCATAAAAACATTCAAATAAATGCTATGGACTTCTTTATGCAA
>NW_022442775.1:0-375 GCF_009761245.1 Sapajus apella
CCCACCTCAGCCTCTCGAGTAGCTGGGACTACAGGCACGCGCCACCGCGCCCGCCCGGCTAATTTTGTATTTTTAGTAGAGACGCGGTTTCTCCACGTTGGTCGGGCTGGTCTAGAGCTCCTGACCTCTAGTAATCTGCCCACCTCGGCTTTCAAAGTGCTAAGATTACAGGCTTGAGCCACCTCGCCTGGCCTGTATTTTATTTTTTGTAGAAGCAGGGTCTCACAAGGTTGCTCAGGCTGGTCTCTAACACCTGGGCTCAAGCTATCCTTACTGCCTCTGCCTTCCTAGTAGGTAGTACAGACACACCTCTACTTCCTAGTAGATAGGACAGACACACCTCTACTTCCTAGTAGATAGGACAGACACACCTCT
>NW_022442775.1:475-4199 GCF_009761245.1 Sapajus apella
CCCAGGCTGGAGTGCAATGGCACGATCTCGGCTCACCGCAACCTCCGCCTCCTGGGTTCAGGCAATTCTCCTGCCTCAGCCTCCTGAGTAGCTGGGATTACAGGCACGCGCCACCATGCCCAGCTAATTTTTTGTATTTTTAGTAGAGACGGGGTTTCACCATGTTGACCAGGATGGTCTCGATCTCTTGACCTCGTGATCCACCCGCCTCGGCCTCCCAAAGTGCTGGGATTACAGGCTTGAGCCACCGCGCCCGGCCATAAATTTTTAATGAAAAAAAAATTCCTCCCTTTGGATTACTGTCTGTTGCTAGTATCTAACATGTATTTTAATGCAAATAATTCCTAGTCATGAGTTACTACAAAATTTTTAATTAAATTAAATTAAATTAAATTTTATTTATTTTTTTGAGACAGAGTTTCTCTCTTCTTGGCCAGACTGTAGTGCAATGGCACGATCTCAGCTGACTCCCAGCCTCGGCCTCCCGAGTTGAAGCGATTCTCCTGCCTCAGCCACCCGAGTAACTGGGATTGCAGGTGCCTGCCACCACACCCGGCTATTTTTTTTTTTTTTTTTTTTTTTTTTAAATTTTAAAGATGGGGTTTCACCATATTGGTCAGGCTGGTCTCGAACTCCTGACCTCAGATGATCCACCACCTCAGGCTCCCAAAGTGCTGGGATTACAGGCGTGATCCATCACGCCCAGCTTTTGTTTTTCTTTTGAGATAGAGTCTCACTTTGTTGCCCAGGCTGGAGTGCAATGGGGCAATCTTGGCTCACTGCAACCTCCACCTCCTGGGTTCAAGCAATTCACCTCCCTCAGCCCCCGCAGATAGCTGAGATTATAGGTGCCCACCACCACACCTGGCTAATTTTTGTATTTCCAGTAGAGACAGGTTTCGCCATTTGGTCAGGCTGGTCTCGGACTCTCGACCTCAGATAATCTGCCCACTTCAGCCTCCCGAAGTGCTAGAATTACACCACTTGAGCCATTGCACCCCACCTAATTTTGTAGTTATTTTAGTGGAGACAGGGTTTCTCCATGTTGGTCAGGCTGGTCTTGAACTCCTGACCTCATGTGATCTGCCCACCTCAGCCTCCCAAAGCGCTGGTATTACAGGCGTGAGCCACTGCGCCCGCCCAATTCTACAATTCTACTCTTTTTCTTTTCTTTTTTCTTTTTTTCTTTTCTTTTTTTTTGAGACAGAGTCTCACACTGTTGCCAGGCTGGAGTGCAATGGCACGATCTCAGCTGACTCCCAGCCTCGGCCTCCCAAGTTAAAGTGATTCTCCTGCCCCAGCCACCTGAGTAACTGGGATTGCAGGTGCCTGCCACCACACCCGGCTAGTTTTTTTTTCTTTTGAGACAGAGTCTCACACTGTTGCCAGGCTGGAGTGCAATGGCGCGATCTCTGCTCACAGCAGCCTCCACCTCCCAGGTTCAAGCAATTCTCCTGCCTCAGCCTACCAAGCAGCTGGGATCACAGGCGCCCACCACCGTGCCCAGCTAATTTTTTGTATTTTTAGTAGAGACAGGTTTCACCATTTTGGCCAGGCTGATCTCAAACTCCTGACGTCGTGATCTGCCCTCCTTGGCCTCTCAAAGTGGTGGTATTACAGGCACAAGTCACCATGCCTGGCCCCAATTCTATTTTTTTAAGAGACAGGATTGCCCAGACTGGTGTACAGTGGCACGATCATAACTCATTGCAGCATCTGCCTCCAGGCCTCAAGTGATCCTCCTGCCTCAGCCTCCCACAGTGCTGGGATTGCAGGTGTGAGCCACTGTGCTTCACCAAGTTACTACAAATTTTTTACAGATAAAAACATTATGATTGATATGGGTACAAATAACCACGTACCTTCAGGCCTGGCACAGTGGCTCACACCTGTAACATGAACACTGTGGGAGGCCAAGGCAGGCAGATCATTTGAGCTCAGAGGTTGCAGACCAGGCAACATAGCAGAACCCCATCTCTACAAAAAGTATACAAATTAGCTGTGTGTGGTATGTATGCCTATAGTTCCAGCTCCTTGGGAGGCTGAGGGAGAAAGATCATCTAATCCCGGAAAACCCAGGCTTCAGTGAGCCAACATCACACCACTGCACTGCAACTTGGGCAACAGACAACAGAGTGAGGCCCTGTCTAAAAAAAAAAAAAAAAAAACAGAAAAAAAGAAAGAAAAAAAAAAATAGGTGCCTTCGTATACTATTGGTGGAATTATAATTAAATAACAACTTTTCTGAAAAACAACTCTCTATATTCACCAAAATACTTTTTTTTCTTTGAGATGGAGTCTTGATCTGTTGCCCAGGCTGGAGTACAGTGGCATGATCTCAGCTCACTACAGCCTCTGCCTCCCAGGTTCAAGCGATTCTCCTGCCTCAGCCTCCCGAGTAGCTGAGACTACAGGCACACACCACCATGCTTGGCTAATTTTTGTGTTTTTAGTAGAGATGGACTTTCACTGTTTTGGCCAGGTTGGTCTCGAACTCCTGACCTCCATTGTCCTTGGCCTCCCAAAATACTGGGATTACAGGCGTAAGCCTCCATGCCAGGCCCAAAATATTATTATTATTTTGTAAATTTTTTTTTTTTTTTTTGAGACGGAGTTTCGCTCTTGTTACCCAGGCTGGAGTGCAATGGCGTGATCTCGGCTCACCGCAACCTCGGCCTCCCGGGTTCAGGCAATTCTCCTGCCTCAGCCTCCTGAGTCGCTGGGATTACAGGCATGTGCCACCATGCCCAGCTAATTTTTTGTATTTTTAGTAGAGACGGGGTTTCACCACGTTGACCAGGATGGTCTCAATCTCTTGACCTCATGATCCCCTGCCTCAGCCTCCCACAGTGCTGGGATTACAGGCTTGAGCCACCGTGCCCGGCCCAATATTTTGTAAATTTTTGACATGGAGTCTAGCTCTGTCGCCCAAACTGGAGTGCAACGGCACAATCTCCACTCACTGCAACCTCTACCTCCCAGGTTCAAGTGATTCTCCAACTTCAGCCTCCAGAGTAGCTGGTATTACAGGCGTGTACCACCACGCCCAGATAAATTTTTTATTTGTTTATTATTTTTTTAAATAGAGTCTCACACTGTTACCCACGCTGGAGTGCAGTGGAGCGATCTCAGCTCGCTGCATCCTCTGCTTTCCAGGTTTAACCGATTCTCCTCCTGCTTCAGCCTCCCAAGTAGCTGGATTACAGGCGAGAGCCACCACGCCCAGCTACTGTTTGTATTTTTTATTAGACACGGGGTTTTTCAGGCTTGTCTCGAATGCTTGACTCAAGTGATCCGCCCGCCTGGGCCTCCCAAAGGACTGCGATGACAGGCGGGAGCCAACACACTGACCTGTTATTCACTATTCTTGCGGAAAATGTGAGTGACACAGGAGGCAGAGTATTCTGATTTATAGAACTGTAAGAAAAGCAGCCGGGCGCAGTGGCTCATGCCTGTAATCCCAGCACTTTGGGAGGCCGAGGCGGGTGGATCACCTGAGGTCAGGAATTTGAGATCAGCCTGGCCAACATGGTGAACTACATCTCTACTAAAAATACAATAAATTAGTTGGGTATGGTGGCAAATACCTGTAATTCTAGCTACTGGGGAGACTGAGGTAGGAGAATCACTTGAACCCAGGAGGCAGAGCTTGCAGTGAGCTGAGATCGCACCATTGCCCTCTAGCCTAGGCAACAAGAGTAAAACTCCATCTCAAAAAAAAAAA
>NW_022442776.1:0-4198 GCF_009761245.1 Sapajus apella
AATTGCTAAAAGTTTTAAAAGCTAAATATAAAATGCAACAAGGAACCAGGTGTGGTGGCTCAAACCTGCAGTCCCAGCACTTTGGGAGGCCGAGGCAGGTGGATCACGAGGTCAGAAGTTCAAGACCAGCCTGGCCAACATACTGAAACCCTGTCTCTACTAAAAAATAAAAAAAATTATAGGCCAGATGTGGTGTCTCATGCTTGTAATCCCATCACTTTGGGAGGCCGAGGCAGGTGAATCATGAGGTCAGGAGTTCGAGACCAGCCAAGATGGTAAAACCCCATCTCTACTAAAAATACAAAAATTATCTGGGTGTGGTGGTGCATGCATGTAATCCCAGCTACTTGGGAGGCTGAGGCAGGAGAATCGCTTGAACCTGGGAAGTGGAGGTTGCAGTGAGCCGAGATCACACCACTGTACACTAGCCTGGGCGACAGAGCAAGATTCCATCTCAAAAAATCTATATATATATACAAAAATACAAAAAATTAGCCAGGCATAGTGGTGCATGCCTGTAGTCTCAGCTACTCAGGGGCTGAGGCAGGAGAATCACTTTAACCCGGTAGGTGGAGGTTGCAGTGAGCTGAGATTGTGCCATTGCACTCCAGCTTGGGCAACAGAGTGAGCCTTCATCTCAAAAAAAAAAAAAAAAAAAAAAAAAAAAGCGACAAGGGCTGAGTGTGGTGCTCCCAGCACTTTGGGAGGCCAAGGAGAGCAAATCACTTGAGGTCAGGAGTTCAAGACCAGCCTGGCCCACATGGTAAAACCCTGTCTCTGTCAAAAATACAAAAAAATTAACCAGGTGTGGTGGTGTGCACCTGTGGTCTCAGCTACTTGGGAGGCTGAGGTAGGAGGATCGCTTGAGTCTGGGAGGTGGAAGTTGCAGCAAGCTGAGATCGCAACAGAGCATTCCAGCCTGGGTGACAGAATGAGACTCTATATCAAAAAAAAAAAAAATTGATAAGCATGCTGAGTAACTGGAAATCTCTCTCTCCCTCTTCTCTCTTGAGACAGGATCTTGCTCTGTCACTCAGGCTGAGTGCAGTGGTGTGATCTTGGCTTATTAAAACCTCTACTTCCTCGGATCAAGCGATCCTCCCACCTAGCCCTCCCAAGTAGCTGGGACCAGAGGTGGGACCTACCACACCCTGCTAATTTAAAATTTCTTTTTTGTAGAGACATGGTCTCACTGTTTTTCAGGCTGATCTTGAACTCCTGGGCTCAAGTGATAGTCTCATCTTGGCCTCCCAAAGTGCTGGGACTATAGGCATGAACCATCTGTCTGGCCTTAGACTTTCATATGGCTAATGGAAATGCAAACTGTTGTAACAATTTTGGAAATGCAGCACTTTTGCAAATGTCAATTTTCTTATAGGCACTTAGCATATTATCCAGTCATCCCATTCCTAGATATTTACACAGAACTGAAAACCTGTGGTACACCTCCCGGAAAGGGAGGTGTCTAAAAGCTAGAAACAACTCAAAAGTCTAATTAGTGAATTAAAAGCAAATTTGTATCTTACCCATACAATAGCATGATAGCGTTGGGGGGGAAAATTTTTCCCCTATCCTCTAAGGTTTAATCACTGGGAGCATACAAATCAAATTGACAAAAGACATACTGGCAACAGAAAAGACTATATATGTGCGTATGTGTTGAGACAGAGTCTTACTCTATCCCCAAGGCTGGAGTGCAATGGCATGATTTCAGCCCACTGCCACCTCTACCTTCCAGGTTCAAGTGATTCTCACGTCTCAGCCACTGGAGTAGCTGGGATTATAGGCGCCTATCACCATACTCAGCTAATTTTTTTGTTTGTTTTTTGAGATGGAGTCGCACTCTGTCACCCAGTCTGGAGTGCAATGATGCAATCTCTGCTCGCTGCAACCTCTGCTTCCCAGGCTAAGTGATTCTCCTATTCAGCCTCCAGAGTAGCTGGGATTACAGGCACCTGCCACCATGCCTGGCTAGTTTTTTGTAGTTTTAATAGAGATGGGGCGATTCTCCTTCCTTAGCCTCTCAAGTAGCTGGGACTACAGGCATGTGTCACCACAACCGGCTAATTTTTGTATTTTCAGTAGAGACAGGGTTTCACCATGTTGGCCAGGCTGGTCTCAAACTCCTGACTTCATATGATCTGCTCACCTTGGCTTCCCAAAGTACTGAGATTACAAGCATGAGCTACCACACTCAGCCCAGAAAAGACACAACTTCATCATATATTAAATCCAGCACAGAGGCTCACCCTGTAATCCCAGCACTTTGGGAGGCAGAGGCGGGATGATCATGAGGTCAGGAGTTTGAGACCAGCCTGGATAATAACATAGTTAAACCCTGTCTCTATTGAAAATACAAAAATTAGCCAGGTGTGGTGACACATGCCTGTAGTCCCAACTACTTGGGAGGCTAAGGAAGGAGAATCATTTGAACCCAAGAGGTAGAGATTACAGTGAGCTGAGACCACACCATTGCATCCAGCCTGGGTGACAAAGCAAGACTCCATATCAAAAAACAAAAGCAAAAAATGAAGAAAAAACAATTCATTGGAGGGATGTGGTGGCACATGCCTATAATCCCAGGACTCTGGGAATTCGAGGCAGGTGGATTACTTAAGTCCAGGAGTTCAAGATCAGCCTGGGCAACATGGCAAAAACAGGTCTCTACAAAATATACAAAAGGTAGCTAGGTGTGGTGGTGTGTGCCTATAGTCCCAGTTACTAGGGAGGCTGAGGTAGAAGGATCTTTGAGTCCAGAAGGTGAGACTCCAATGAACCATGATCACCCCACTGCACTTCAGGCTAAGCCTGAGTGACTGAGCAAGACCCTGTCTCAAAACAAAAACAAAAACAAAAACAAAAAATGCATGGTACATCAACAAGAAAAAAATATTATCGCTGGGTGAAGTGGTTCATGCCTGTAATCCCACCACTTTGCAGGCAGACGGATCACCTGAGTTCAGGAGTTCGAGACCAGCCTGACTAACATGGTGAAACCTCGTCTCTACTAAAAATACAAAAATTAGCTGGGCATAGTGGTGGGCACCTGTAATCCCAACTACTCGGTAGGCTGAGGCAGGAGAATTGCTTGAACCCAGGAGGCAGAGGTTGCAGTGAGCCAAGATCGTGCCATTGCCCTCCAGCCTGGGTAACAGAGTGAAACGGTCTCCAAATATATACCTATATATATTATCAGCCATTAAACAGGAAAATTATTTAAAATGCTGAAAAGTATGTTTATATTATGTCTTTATAATGTTAAATGATCAAAACAGAAAACAAAATATTAACTTGTGTGGCTGTAATAATGTCAAAATATGTGAGCACTAGAAAAAAGTATGCTGGCCGAGTGCGATGGCTGTAATCCGAGCACTTTGGGGGGGCCCAGTGGGGCAGATCACGAGGCCAAGAGATCAAGACCATCCAGGCCAACATGCTGAAACCCTGTCTGTACTAAAAATACAAAAATTAGATGGGCATGGTGGCACACATCTATAGTCCCAGCTCCTTAGGAGGCTGAGGCAGGAGAATCACTTGAACCCTGGAGGCAGAGGTTGCAATGAGCCAAGACTGCATCACTACACTCCAGCCTGACAGCAGAGCAAGACTTCGTTTAAAAGAAGGGGGAGGAGAAAGAGGAGGAAGAGAAGGGGGAGGAGGAGGAGGAGGAGGAGAAGAAAGTATGCTTAAAAAAATAATGCTAGGATGGTGGCATGCAGCATGTCAGTCAGGGTTCTACTAGGAAACCGAATTTTTTCAAAGTACTTAAAAGAGGGAATTTGAAATAATGAATTATTTATGGAGATAATATGGTTTGGCTGTGTCCCCATCCAAATCTCATCTTGAGTTGTAGCTCCCATAATCCCCAAATGTCATGGGAAGGACCCAGTGGGAGGTAATTGAATCAGGGGAGTGGGTTTTTCTGTGCTGTTCTGATGGTAGTGAATAAGTGTTACAAGATCTGATGGCTTTGTAGTTGATAAGGAAACCCAGACGCCACCGCTGCTTTCCTTTTTCCAGGCCACCAGGAAGATGGCAGACATTCAAACCAAGTGTGCCTACCAAAAGGAGCCGACTATCTCTCAAAACAAGGAGAGGGTCCTGCTGGGAGAAACTGGCAAGGAGAAGCTCCCGCAGTACAACAAGAACATTGGTCTGGGCTTCAAGGCACTCAAAGAGGCTACTGAGGTCACCTGCA
>NW_022442777.1:0-114 GCF_009761245.1 Sapajus apella
ACTCTATAGTGCAGGACTACCACTGATTAGCCCAATCAAAGGATGAGGGTGGCCTCATTAATCCACACTCTAGTTAACTCTCATATCTATATCAACAATTTTCAAAGGATTATT
>NW_022442777.1:214-4198 GCF_009761245.1 Sapajus apella
GGTAATATATATATTATATATATTATAATTATATATATTATAATTATATATATTATTATAATATATATAATATATATAATTATAATATATATAATATATATATATATAATCTAATAAGTTTGGGAAATATTGGACTTCAAAAATGAATGCATTCAAATTTGGGAGGCCGAAACAGGCTGATCACTTGAGGCCAGGAGTTCAAGACCAGCCTGGCCAACATGGCAAAATCCCATCTCTATTAAAAATACAAAAATTGGCTGGGTGCAGTGGCTTATGCCTATAATCCCAGCACTTTGGGAGGCCAAGGCGGGTGGATCACATGAGGTCAGGAGTTCAAGAGTGGCCTGGCAAACATAGTGAAACACTATCTCTACTAAAAATACAAAAATTAGCTGAGCATAGTGGTGCATGCCTGTAATCCCAGCTATTCAGGAGGCTAAGGTGAGAGAATTGCTTGAATCAGAGGCAGAGGTTGCAGTGAGCCAAGATCACACCATTGTACTCCAGTCTGGGTGACAGACTAAGACTCTGTCTCAGAAAAAAAAAAAAAGAATCTGTTTATGTATGATTCTGAGACTTCTCTAAATGCATTAATAGTGGGTAAAGTGTTTTCCAAATTTCCTTGACCACTCAACACTTCTTTCTGGGAGGATGCCATGTGACTGGTGTTTGTGCTAGACTTTGGGGAATTTGGCCTTTGTCAGGCTCAACATAACAAGAGTTCTCATTGCCTTGTTACATGAGTTGTAGGATGTTACACAGAAACCCCTGGAAAGCAAGTAGCAGCTATCAGAAGGTTTGGTGACAAAGTTCCTCCTGTTGTAGTGCCTTCAGCATGGACTATACATTCAGCAGGCCCAGGAGCTGCTCCCTTTCGGATGAGCTCCAAAGCCTTAAGACAGCTTCTCTGGTCTCTGTGAATCCCTCTGAATGATGGTCCTGAGCAAACCTATGACCATCTGCTCAAAATAACTCAGGGGAAGTCAAAGTTTTCTGTGTGGAAGGTGACTGAAACCACGTACACAGACTACTGCCACATTCCTGACCTTAAGGAGCTTGGAAATGATTCCAAACATGAACATAAGCCTTGCTACGTGACTGACGTGTTGGGCCATGACAGAAACTTGGAGTGTAACCCTGCACCCCTCAAGAATGTGACGTCACACCTCATCAAATCCTCTGTGTGAGCTACTGACCTCAACCACAGAACTTCAAACTACGTCAAAACCTAAGGGTTTGACAGACACTTTGAGAGCTTGGGCTGTGGGGGGTATACACTCTGTCAGCCCCCTTCGACAGGGCCATACCCTGCTAGCCTTTGAACTTGGACGCCTCGCCCACTAACACCGTGCCACCCTCTCACATTGAGGGACCCTATGTGCCTTTATGAAGCTCCATTGTGTTGGATGATGTCTCTCCCAAGGTCTGTTCTTATAACAGAGACACACCACACTTTAATGAGCCTTCACTTTCCAGACAGGTCTGCTGCCATCCTAACGGAGCAAGTAGACTTAGTAACTTTGGAACTCACTCACTCTGTGACTAATACACTCTGTCTACCCAGCACATTCCCCATGAGATTTGTTCATGTTCTCCCCTCCTTAAGCATTGTGAACCTAAGAAAAATGTCATCTTTGTAGGGGAATAAACCGTGTGATGGGTGAAATCATACTTTGAGCATCTCCAAATTTTAACCATACACAATACCTGAGAACTGAGAAATGAAAGGAGGAATTGGATCTAAAAATGTGTTTAACAAAGCACGAATGCCATGGATATCCAACAACAGCATGCCTGGTCAGATAAACAAAGGCAGACCACCTCTTCTGAATGTCATAGACTACACAATACATGGAAAGAGGGACATGGAATAATATGAGGTAAAAAGAAGCTGTCATGCAGAAGACAGAGAATCGCTGGTTTACAAGATGGTGGTGGAGTCTCCCATGGAGGGCATCTGTTTGGCCCAGTACCAGGAGGCCTCTTCGGTGTGAAATGTGAAGCCCTTAGGGAATGGCCTCAATGGGCTAAAAGGAAACACAAAATGCAAGGGCGGGGTGGGCACTGAATTAAAAGAAATAGCAGGAATTTGAGAGAGTGGGGGCTGGGAGCTGGAGGAGAGACAGGAGTTGCCCTGTAGGACATCCAGGCATGGAGCTGGTGTCTGTGGAGGAGCCGCCTCAGAGGGTTCCTCACAGCAGAGTCTCGGAGGCGTGGGACGTAAGTCATTTGCTCTGTTATGAGGGCATGCCTCTCTTGACTCTCATGCCTTTAGTAAGCGACCAGGGCAGGATCTCCCAGCAAGGGAGAGTTGAACTGGGGGTGGCCCCAGCCCCACTTCATGGACATCCTCGGAGCAGCCCGGAGGGCTAACACACCCAGTCTCAGGCAGGCCAGCAGGAAACAGCACCACTCAGAGTGGACGAGTGAGCAAAGTTACAGAGGGACCATTGACAAAGGTGCGGGTGGGCTGGGGGGAAACCATTGGGGGTTGTGCAGTCCTCAGAGGCAGTAAAGCTCAGCACCATTAACTCCACCTGGCTGGGGGCGGGTGGGGGGAAAGAGAAAGCAGTGGGGGCAAGGGGCCTGAGGGGCTGCCTGACAAAGCTATGACCTTCTGTCATTGGACATGACCAGCACTCAATGACCCCACAAGGAGGAAAGGAGAGGAAATGTTATGGGGCTGAATTGTTCCCCCAAAACCCATATGTGGAAGCCGTAACCCCCAGTACTTTACAATGTGACCATGTTTGAAAATGGAATGTAGACGGAAGTTATTTAGTTAAAATGTGGGGCCCTCATCCAATATGACCAGTGTCCTTAGAAGAAAAGGTCATCCAGACATACCAGCAGACACCGGGGTCACACACAGAGAGGAGACACTACGTGAGGACACAGGGAGGAGGAACTGAAAGAAATCCATTTCTGGTGTTTAAGCCCCGAGCCTCTGGTACTCTATTCTGGCAGCCCTAGTGAGCAGATACAGTGAATCCCCAAACCTCCTTCCTTCCTCCTTGCTGTCTCTGGCTGAGGCTCCCTACTCCAGACCCCAGTAGGGCTAGAGGGCAGGGGTGTGAGTGGGCACAGTTGAGATGAACCAGCCTCCCAGGTCCAGAGCAGGGTGGGGACAAAGGTGGAGAGTAGGCCCGGAGCAGCAGGCAGGGGATGTCCACACACCTGAGAGGGGTGTGGAGCCCAGGTAATGTATCCTCGGATGGGAGGCCCAGGGTCCTGACAACATCAGGTTCACAAATAGGACAGAGAACAGCGTGGTGAAGGCAGGCCAGCACCTGGACCGAGATTGGGAGAAAAGGGGAGTGATGACCATGGTTGGCAGGACGGTGGCTGATTTTTTTCCCCAAACTTTTATTTTATTAATTTGTTTCCCCATATTGTTATGTTGTTTTAGACTAAATAGAGCCAGTCCAGAGGCAGACTTTTCAGAAGAAACAGCTGAATCTAGCTTGGGGCAGGGAGGCTATCGGGGCAGAAGGGTGGTAGACAAGGGCATCTCTGCCCTCTAGCCCTGGGGGGGTCTGGAGTAGGGAGCCTCAGCCACAGACAGCAAGGAGGAAGGAAGGAGATTTGGGGATTCACTGTATCTGCTCACTAGGGCTGCCAGAACAGCGTACCACAGGCTCAGGGCTTAAACACGAGAAGTAGATTCCTTTCAGTTCCACCTTCTGAACTGCTTAAGCTCCATCAAAGGAGAGATGTCTGGGTTTCCTGTGCCCTTCCCCGCTGGGTTCTCTCACAATAAAGGATAGACCAAGGGTGTGACCTTCTGGGTATGATGGGTGCTTCCCCCAGCCCCAGACTCTGTCTCAACATGAGTCCAGGCACCCAGAGAGGAACAAAAGCTTGGAGAGCTTCCCTAAGTATTCCTCACCCCTCGCTTCTTCCCCAGAGTCCTGGGGAGACATCATTCATGACATCAGTTGCCCGGTGTTCTTGCCTTAGGTTCACAGGCATGTGAGTTTCCTC
>NW_022442778.1:0-4197 GCF_009761245.1 Sapajus apella
AACCATTTTGAACTTGTATAGCATTGTTCCCAGCAGCATTACTGAATAGCCAAAAATTGAACACAATCCAAATGCCCTGTAATTGGTGGATAAATAAACATAATGTGGTATATTCCTCAGTAGAATACTACTCAGCAGTAAAAAGGAATGAATCTTGATACATGCCATAGCATGATGCTCAGAAATATTTTGCTAAATTAAAGAATTCACAAAAGATGACATATCCCTTCATTTATGTGAAATGTCCAGGAATAGCAAATTTATAGGGACAGGAAAAGCAACATTAGTTGTTATCTAGGGCTGTAAAGGGACATGAGGGATCTTTTGGGGGTGATGAAAATGTTCTGAAATGGAATTGTAATGATTGTACAATTCTATAAATTTACTAAAAATCATTGTCTTATACATTGAAAATAGCAGATTTTATGATCTGTATATTATACCTCAATAAAACTTATTTAAATATCTGTAGGGGCCAGGAGGACAGCAGGATTTTTCCCCTGCTGCAAAGGAGTAGTCCAAGTACGGCACATGCCTGCAGGTGGCATTTATGTATAATAGATGACTGCTGCTTTGGGATTGTTTTGTTTTGTTTTCAGGTATCCTGAGAGATTGGGGCCAACAGGGGGATTTAGAACACTGGGAGTTGGGGTTTATGTTAGGATTTCAGGCACATCAAAGACAATGTCCTTCTTTGTTTTTAAATTTATAAAATAGGGTTCAATAAATACCTGTCTTATCTTACAAGATTTTGGACAGTCAGTTTTGTTTTGCACATAAAGCCTTCTGGAGTATGTTAAGAGCTATAGATTTTAATAACAAATGCAATAATGTTCTACATTGTTCTTGCAAACAGATATATACCCCAAGTATGAATGATACTTTATTTCGGATGGGACAGGATAGTGAAAATAGCCACAATGTTTGGGAAAACCAGTTCTGGGGCAGTAATTTTTAATACTTATTAGCAAAGTAGCCTTGAAATTATTAATTTTTTTGCCAAAATCTTCCCATTAAAAAGTTATTGAAGAGAGCATGATTTGATTTGAATACATCACATTTAATAGGAATTTAATTCAGCCTTTCAGACCTTAACTTTCCTCCCCCTATTTTAATTAAATGGAGGGATTGGTTTAGATTCTTTCTGCTTTTTTGTTTTTTTTTTTTTGGTGGAGACTTGCTACGTCGTCCAGGCTGGAGTGCAGTGGCACAATCTCAGCTCACTGCAACCTCTGTCTTGGGATTTAAGTGATTCTCCTGCCCCAGCCTCCCGAGTAGCTAGAACTACAGCTGTGCACACCATGCCTGGCTATTTTTGTGTTGTTAGTAGAGATGCGGTTTTACCATCTTGTCCAAGCTGGTCTCGAACTCCTGACCTCAGGTGATCCCCACCCTTGGCCTGTGAAAGTGCTGGCATTACAGGAATGAGCCACCACACTCCACTTTAATGTGGTCTTCTTATCTGCTGTCAAGCTACATGGGTTGGAAGCTGCATGGGTTGAGATGGAGAGTTGTCAAGTCTGTGAGGAACTCTGCTCCCAAGGGGAGCAATAATTCTTGAAGTATGAATAGTTTTTCAGGTGAAGAGCTCATTTGACAGAAGTGTTCACAGTGAAAGAAGGAAATCAGTTGGTGGTCTGATTTGAGTAGAATAATGGCACATACCTTACTTAGGATTAACTGTTGATTCATTCCAGCAAGTGAAAATTTTGACTTCCATTTCTTTTCTGTGCTTTTTTCCCATCAGTTTTGTTGTTGTTGACCGAAGTCTCACTCTGCTGCCCAGGCAGGAGTGCAGTGATGTGATCTCAGCTCATTACAACCTCCGTCTCCAGGATTCAAGCAATTCTTGTGCCTCAGTCTCACGTCATAGCTGGGATTACATGCATGCGCCACCACGCCCGGCCAATCTTTGTATTTTTAGTAGAGATGGGGTTTTGCTATGTTGGCCAGGCTGGTCTTAAACTCCTGACCTCAAGAAACCCACATACCTTGGCCTCCCAAAGTGCTGGGATTACAGGTGGGACACCTTGCCTGGTCTGTTCCATCAACTTTTTAAAATCTCCTATTACAATTAAGTTGAATTCTTGATTATCCTTTTTCTTTTTCTCTTCTTGCCCTCCCCGCCCTTTTTTTTCTGCTTATGTAAAATTCATTTAAATGATGGTCCACAGCTGCTGTATCTGACTTGTGTCCCATAAGGGCTAATGACTCAAACATCAGAATTGTTGTTCAGTTTTCAGTTATCAGGATCACTTTTGGGTTTGATTGCTTCCCTGTTTTTTAAGTTGACAAATTTTTTTCTAAGCTTCATAATGCTCAATGTATAAAACAAATACTCAGGCTTTTATGAAGTCTTTAATAACTAATAAAACAGGAATCTGTATATTATCATATAAATTGGAAAATTAGAATATCTTATTTGTGGAGAGTCCCAAAACTTTTATTTTCAGATGAATTTGACTTGATGTTATGAGACTACATGGAAGAGTAACTGGATCTTGAGCTGTTTAAACATGTGCTAGATAGAAAAGAAACGACGTTTCAGATTCTAAACATTTTTTCCGAGCAGTGTTAAACACTGTCAAGCCCTGTGGATGTGAAAGTGAATAAGACAGAACAGTCAATAAGAAAGCCTTTGTTGTCATAGGAGTTTGCAAGATTATCTAACATTTAGGAAGTGAGACAAATGGGCTCATGCTGTCCCCTGCACCACAGCAAAGTTCTGTGTGAAATGTCCCCCTTGCTTGTCACTCCATTTCATCTTCCTTCTGCAGGTTTACTGCTGTCTAGACATGCTGACTTCCTCCTGGTTGTTTATGCTAGTCATACCTTTTCCCATCTCATGGTTCCTTTATTATTCTGATTCCCATATTATTCTGTTCCCTCTGCCTGAAATATTTTTAAATACTCTTCATCTCCACCCTACCACCTTTTTAAACCTGATCTACTTCTCTTTTAAATTTCATTTCATCAGAGATTATGTCAGTGTAACACAGCCCTTACTCTAGCCCCTGCTGTGAAGCCCATAGTTGTGGGGTTTATTTATAGCACTTATTATATATTACTATATTTATTTGTGTGATAATTACATTACTTTTCTCAATAGACTGCAAACTCCCTGAGAGCAGAGACTATTTTTCTTTACTATGTCTCCTGCACTTAGTGTAACCTCAGTAGGTGTTTGAATTTTTTTTTTTTTTTTTCTTTTGTTAGAGGAAGTCTCATTCTGTCACCCAGGTGGGAGTGCAGTGGCATAATCTTGGCTCACTGCAACCTCCACCTTCTGGGTTCAAGAAATTCTGTATCAGCCTCCCGCATAGCTGGGACTATAGGCATCTGCCACCACACCCAGCTCTGTGTGTGTGTGTGTGTGTGTGTGTGTGTGTGTGTGTGTGTGTGTTTAGTAGAGATGGGGTTTCACCATATTGATAAGGCTGGTCTCCAATGCCTAACCTCAAGTGATCCACCAGGCTCAGCCTCCCAAAGTGCTGGGATTGCAGGTGTGGGCCACCACACTCAGCCAGAGCTTAGTTTTTTGTAAAGGGTCATGTAATAACCATTTTTGGTTTTGTGGGCCACACCATCTTTGTCCCAACCCTTCTATTGCATCAGGAAAACAGCCATAGATAGATAATATGTAAAGCAACGGGCATGGTCCTTTTCCAGTGAAACTTTGTTCACCAAAACACTAAGCAGGCTATAGTTTGCTGACTTCTCCTAGAAATTATCATCCCTAAATTTTGTTGGACTTGAAAGCCCTTGTTATACAGTCTTGCAAAGATTTCTCCCTAAGGGTTTTTTGAAAGGTGATTTTATATTTGTATGGTAGATGTTAAAGAGGTGATTTTTGAAAAGTCTGATCTTGAAGTAATTTAAAATATAATCTTAAATATAATAATTGTATATTTTTACTTTCTTCAGTTAACTAGTAGTCATATACTTTTGTTATCTTTACATTTCTATTTAATTAAAACATGATTCTTGATACTGATTTTAAAATAAAAAGATTGGTTTGGCCGGGCACGGTGGCTCACGCCTGTAATCCCAGCACTTTGGGAGGCCGAGGCGGGTGGATCACGAGGTCAAGAGATCGAGACCATCCTGGTCAACATGGTGAAACCCCGTCTCTACTAAAACTACAAAAAATCAGCTGGGATTACAGGCATGCACCACCATGCCCAGCTGATTTTTTGT
>NW_022442779.1:0-384 GCF_009761245.1 Sapajus apella
GGAGTATAGGGTGTAATGAGAAATATCTGGCTCTAAAACAAAAACGGGGCTATGTAGAAGAATGATTTTCAAGGTGTGTATTCGACTTACAGACTTAGACAGATGTGTGAATGTAGCTGTTCAGAAACCCTTTCCTCTGAGAATCTGGAAAGAGATATTTCCAGCCATATACTGGCTCTTAAGATTTAGCGGTAAGATCGCTTCTAAACCACAGGAGAAACGTCTCTTTCAAACTGCTCTGCTGTGTTTGGTTCACATTAGGAAGTTGCATCTATGTTTAGATTCAGCGAGTTAGAAACAGGTTTCTGCTAAAAGCTGCGTTTGTATATTCCTGGGGTATTGGGAGTATAGGGTGTAATGAGAAATATCTGGCTCTAAAACAAA
>NW_022442779.1:484-4197 GCF_009761245.1 Sapajus apella
TATGGGAGTATAGGGTGTAATGAGTAATATCTGGCTGTAAAACAAAAACGGAGCTACCTAGCAGAATGATTGTCAAGGTGTATATTCAACTGACAGAGTTAAACAGGTTTGTGAATGTAGCAGTGAAGAAACCCTTTCTTTGGAGAATCTTTAAAGATATATTTCGAGCCATATAGAGGCACATAAGAATTAGTGGTAAGATCGCGTCTAATCCACAGGAGAAACGTCTCTTTCAAACAGCTCTGCTGTGTTTTCGTTCACCTTAGGAAGTTGCAAGTATGTTTAGATTCAGCAAGTTAGAAAAACGTTTATTCTAAAAGCTACGGTTGGTTATTCCTGAGTGAATGGGAGGATGGGGTGTATTTAGAAATATCTGGCTCTAAAACAAACACGGAGCTATCTAGCAGAATGATTGTCAAGGTGTATATTCAACTGACAGAGTTAAACAGACGTGTGAATGTAGCAGTTCAGGAACCCTTTCTTTGGATTATCTTTAAAGAGATATTTCCAGCCATATACGGACATATAAGAATTAGCAGTGAGATCGCGTCTAAACCACAGGAGAAACGTCTATACCAAACTGCTCTGAAGTGTGTTCGTTCACCTTAGGAAGTTACATCTATGTTTAGATTCAGTGATTTAGAAACACGTTTTTTCCAAAAGCTGCGTTTGGATATTCCTCAGTGAATGGGAATACAGGGTGTAATGAGAAATATGTGTCTCTAAAACAAAAACGGAGCTATCTAACAGAATGATTGTCAAGGTGTATATTCAACTTACAGACTTCAACAGATGTGTGAATGTAGCAGTTCACAAACCCTTTCTTTGCAGAATCTAGAAAGAGATATTTCGAGCCATATAGAGGAACATAAGAATTAGCGGTAAGATCGCGTCAAAACCACAGGAGAAACGGCTCTTTCAAACTTCTCTGCTGGGTGTTCTTTCACCTTAGGAAGTTGCATCTATGCTTAGACTCCAAGACTTAGAATCAGGTTTCTTCTAAAAGCTGCGTTTGGATATTCCTGGGTTATTGGGAGTATAGGGTGTAATGAGAAATATCGGGCTCTAAAACAACAACGGAGCTATGTAGAAGAATGATTGTCAAGGTGTATATTAAACTTACAGAGTTAAACAATTGTGTGAATGTAGCAGTTCACTAACCCTTTCTTTGGAGAATCTGGAAAGTGATATTTCCAGCCATATACAGACTCTCAAGAATTAGCTTTAAGATCGCGTCTAAACCACGGGAGAAACGTCTCTTTCAAACTGCTCTGGTATGTGTTCGTTGACCTTAGGAAGTTGCATCTATGTTTCTATTCAGCGAGTAAGAAACACGTTTGTTCTAAACGCTGCGTTTGGATATTCCTGAGTGAATGGGAGTATAGGGTGTAAAAACAAACATCTGGCTCTAAAATAAAAACGTAGCTATGTAGCAGAATGATTGTCGAGGTATATATTCAACTTAAGGAGATAAACAGATGTGTGCATATAGCAGTTCAGAAACACTTTCTTTGGAGAATCAGGAAAGAGATATTTCCAGCCATATACAGTCTCATAAGAATTAGCGGTAAGATCGCGTCTAAACATCGGGAGAAACGTCCATTTCAGACTGCTCTGGTATGTGTTCGTTCACCTTAGGAACTTGCATCTATGTTTAGATTCAGCGAGTAAGAAACACGTTTCTTCTAAAAGCTGCTTTTGGATATTCCTGAGTGAGTTGGAGTATAGGGTGTAATGAGAAATATCTGGCTCTAATACAAAAACGGAGCTATGTAGTACAATGAATGTCAAGGTTGTATTCAACTTACAGAGTTAAACAGATGTGTTAATGTAGCTGTTCAGAAAGCCTTTCTTTGGAGAATCTGGAAAGAGATATTTCCAGCCATATACAGCCTCATAAAGAATTAGCTTTAAGATCGCGTTTAATCACAGGAGAAAAGTCTCTTTCAAACTTTTTTGCTTTGTGTTCGTTCACCGTAGGAAGTTGCATCTATTTTTAGATTCAGCGAGTTAGAAACACGTTTCTTCTGAAATCTGCATTTGGATATTCCTGAGTGAATGGGAGTATAGGGTGTAATGAGAAATATCTGGCTCTAAAACAAAAACGGAGCTTTGTAGCAGAATGATTGTCAATGTATATGTTCGAATTAGGGAGTTAAACAGATGTGTGATTGTAGCAGTTCAGAAAACCTTTCTTTGAAGAATCTGGAAAGAGATATTTCCAGCCATAACTCATACGAATTAGCTTAAGATCGCGTCTAAACCACATGAGAAACTTCTCTTTCAAACTGCTCTGCTATGTGTTCGTTCAGCTTAGGAAGTTGCATCTATGTTTCGAGTCAGCGAGTTAGAAACACCTTTCTTCTAAAAGCTGCGTTTCGATATTCCTGAGTGAATGGGAGTATAGGGTGTAATGAGAAATATCTGGCTCTAAAACAAAAACTGAGCTATGTAGCAGAATGATTGTCAAGGTGTATATACAACTTACAGAGATAAACAATTGTGTCAATGTAGCAGTTTAGGAACCCTTTCTTTGGAGAATCTGGAAAGAGATATTTCCAGCCATATACAGGCTCAAAAGTTTAGCGCTAAGATCGCGTCTAAACCACAAGAGAAACGTCTCTTTCAAACTGCTATGCTTTGTGTTCGTTCAACTTGGGAAGTTGCATCTATGTTTAGACTAAGCGAGTTGGAAACAAGTTTCTTCTAAAAGCTGCGTTTGGACATTCCTGAGTGAATGGGAGTATAGGGCATAGGGAGAAATATCTGGCTCTAAAACAAAAACGGAGGTATGTAGCAGAATGATAGTCAAGGTGTATATTCAACTTACAGAGTTAAACAGATGTGTGAATGTAGCAGATGAGAAGCCCTTTCTTTGGAGAATCTGGTAAAAGATACTTCAGGCCATACACAGGCTGATGAGAATTAGCGGTAAGATGGCATGTAAACCAGAGCAGAATCGTCTCTTTCAAACTGCTCTCTTATGTGTTCGTTCAACTTCGGAAGTTGCATCTATCTTTAGATTCAGCGAGTTAGAAACACGTTTCTTCTAAAAGCTGCGTTTGGATATTCCTGAGTGAATGGGAATAATGGGTGTAAGGAGAAATATCTGGCTCTAAAACAAAAGCGGAGCTATGAAGCAGAATGATTGTCAAGGTGTATATTAAACTTACAGAGGTAAACAATTGTGTGAATGTAGCAGTTCACTGACCCTTTCTTTGGAGAATCTGGAAGAGATATTTCCAGCCATATACAGACTCTCAAGAATTAGCTTTAAGATCGAATCTAAATCATACGAGAAAGGTCTCTGTCAAACTGCTACACTGTGTGTTCGTTGTCCTTAGGAAGTTGCATCTATGTTTAGATTCAGCGAGTTAGAAACACGTTTCTCCAAAAACCTGCGTTTGGATATTCCTGAGTGAATGGGAGTATAGGGTTTAATGAGAAATATCTTTCTCTAAAACAAAAACGGAGATATGTAGCAGAATGATTGTCAAGGTGTGTGTTCAACTTCCAGAGCTAAACAGATGTGTGAATGTAGCAGTTCAGAAACACTTTCTTTGGAGAATCTGGAAAGAGATAATTAAAGCCATATACAGGCTCATAAGATTTAGCGGTAAGATCGCGTCTAAACCACAGGAGAAACGTCACTTTCAAATTGATCTGCTGTGTTTGGTTCTCCTTAGGAAGTTGCAACTATGTTTAGATTCAGC
>NW_022442780.1:0-4197 GCF_009761245.1 Sapajus apella
AAAAAAAAAAGACTCCCAAATCCAGGACAAGCAGGAGATATTGTAGAAGCTTCCTCCCTGGATAATTTTCAGATGAGGATAAAGTCCCCCTGGCTGAGTGCCAGGGACGACGAGGTTAGATTTGGAAGGTCCCTCACACTTAGGGAAGTAGGATGTGAGTAGCTGGGTCCATTAAAAGGCCAAGCAGCCCCCAGATCTGAAAGAAAGGGGAATTACATGCTGCTGTAAAGTCAGGAGAGGGCCTTCTTTGGTCACTTTAGCTGGGGACCTCAGGATTTCAGCTTTTACTGTCAGTAACTCTAAGTATCAGGTATAAGAAAGGGCAAAGCCAGCGTGGGTCCTGCACAACCAGGAACCTGGGGCTCCTCGCTATGCGCCTCCCCACGCCAGGATAGAGCGGCTCGCAAGGGCTGTCAGTCTCTCATCACTGCAGTCCTCTTGCTGTGCCATTGCTGTCCCCACATTACAATGAAGGGCAAAGGCCCAGAGAAGTTATGTGGTTGCTCAGAATCCCCAGATCCTAGGTGCTTTGGGGAGCCTTGCAGGCCACAGCAGCTGAGTGGCCAGAACCCTTCCCCCTCTCCTTGCCCCTTCTCACCAGCTCTACGTATAGCACGGGGAGCCCGAGAATGCAGGTGTGGGTCCTTGGGATGAGGCCACTAACGCACTGAGTAGAAGCCGGAGGCTGGATGATTGAAATCAGGCAGCAGCCTTTACAAAAATTAGGCAGTGATTCATTGGAGGAATTGAATCAGCTCTTCCTCCCTGATGTTGGGTTTCCTTGGGCTTCCGTAAGGGCTCTGGCACCTCCTTCAGGAACACCTGCTCTGAAGCAAGGAGGGAGGCCCCAGGGTGAGCAGACTTGAGTGCATGATGGGACACTCCGCTGAATCCAGACCTGCTCCAGCCTCAGCAGCCCTATCTGTGATGGCATGCTGATGTCATCAGCACCAAAAGCCCTTGCAGGTTCCCAACTTGACAATTAAACGGCTCCTCTGAAGCCCAGCAGTGGTGTGTGTGCGCGCATGTGTATTGAGGGTCCTGTGGGTGGGCTGGGGAGGAGGGCTCCTTGCAAAGGCAGGAGGAATGGGAGTTAGTTGGTGTGTGACTCCTTTTCTCCTTTGGAGACGCCAGGTCTGAGAAGTCAGATCCCTGTGGGACTCACAGCCCAAAAGTCAATGCTTGTATGTAGGTGCAGCCAGAGTCTAAATTCAGCCTGAGCCAGAGCACCCCGTTCCGTCCTGATTTCCTACTTTCCTCCGCGTTCCACTCCGACGCACTAAGCACCTACTCTGTAAAAGGTACCCGGGATTGTAAAGGGGAACTCAAAATAACCGTGTCTCCTCTGTCAGTCTGGGTGCTCCCCAAGGCCAGGGCATGTGGTTCCTCCTCCTCCCCTGGGTCTCCCCAGCCCGCAAAGGAGAGCTCTGAAGCTGGGAACATTGGTGGTGGCTGGTGCAAAGTGACAGGGCTCCCAGATGCTCTCCAACCCCAGGATAGCTGCCTGTCAACACAAGGCTTTCCTCGATCATGAAGCTTTCTTCACTTTCTCCCTTCCCCCTCAGAGAAACTAGAAGCCCAAGGGCCTCATCACTGGACACTCTGGGACCAGGGAAGGACAGCAGCTGGGGAGGATGTCAGGAAGCTTCCCCCCCAGGCATTTGTTGAGGACCAGGTGCCTCTCAGTAAAGCAAGCAGTCCTCAGACCATGGAGAACCCTGGCAGGACTTCCCATATTTGGGTTGATACGGCAGCTCTGGAATTTAGTAATTAGGAAATATTGCAATTAGAGATGGAATTTACCCATTACTATTCCATGCATCTTAATACAGGGTGTAAGTGTAACTATGAGCTTGGCACTAGGGAGATGGGAAAATAGAAGTGAATGGAGAAATGGGATGAGGGAGGGAAGGGATGGGAGGAGCTTAACCCTTTCCATACCCAAGTAGACTGAAGGAACAGCCTGGGGGTGATGCGGGGTTAGGGCGAGCCCAGCAGCCCATCACATTTGTAAGAGGTGATCCAGGCAAAAATCACGGGCTCCCTCCGGGCCTTCTGCTTCTTTATCTCACGTAGGATCAGATGCGGGACTTGGCAGGGGTTGGGAGAGTGGTGATGGAGAGCAAGAGGAAGAGGCTGCAGGGGAGAAGGGCTCTTCTCCCAGTTTCCTGCTCAGCTGTGGAGAAACAGAAGAGAGTTGTAACCACCTGCAGTAGTGTGCATGTGAGAGGAGAGGGTGCCTTGTACCTCATCTCCCCCTCCCCACTTGCTTTTTTTCCCCTTCTTTTTTATTCCCCTTCCTCCTGTTCTTAGCTTCATTTTCCTCTGAACTCAAATGAAGCATTTGTGTTAGTGCAGGGCAGAGCTGGGTAGGACTATGCGTATGGTTGGGGGGGTGTCAAAGGGGTGGTGGTAATTTCTTCGCTTCCAGAGCAGAAATGGCTTCCCCAAGGCCGGCCAGTGCTCTGAGCTCCAAAGACCTTCCCAGAGAACCTCAGCTCCCTAAGGGCTGGATGGTGTGAGAGAAATCTCTTTTCCTCACCATTAATTCCAGTCTGAACTAATGGTCCAGATGCATTGGACACATCCTTCCTCTTCTGCAAAGTGACTGGGGAAGAAGCTTTTATGCTGTTTATAGAAAGGAAGCATTTTCTGGAGTGGGACCGCCCCTCCTTCTGCTACACCTTAACTCCCTAGAGGAGAGGAGAGCTGGGAAGGGGGCTTGGGCTGGTGGAGGTCTCTAAGGACCCTCCTTGTTTTCTGCCTCCTGTGCTTATTTGGAGAAAAGCTCTTTTAACAAATGTACATTTTTTTTTTTTTTTTAGATGAAGCCTCCCTCTGTTGCCCAAGCTGGAGTCCGGTGGCACGATCTCGGCTTGCTGCAAACTCCACCTCCCAGGTTCAAGTGATTCTCCTGTCCCAGCCTCCCAGGTAGCTGGGACTATAGGCGCACACCGCCATGCCTGGCTAATTTTTGTGTTTTTAGTAGAGACAGAGTTTCACTATGTTGGCCAGGCTGGTCTTGAACTCCTGACCTTGTGATCTGCCTGCCTCAGCCTCCCAAAGTGCTCGGATTACAGGCCTGAGCCACCACTCCCAGCCAAATGCACAGTTCTTTACCTCTATCCCTTTTGGGGCTGTCTGGCCTCCCATTTTCATTGTCTGCCATGGATCTTTCATTGCACCAACTCAGATGGACCAAGTGACCAGCCCAGTCATGGGACCAGAGATGGGATGTTAGGAAAGTGGGGTGGAGACCTGCAGGCAGGAGGAGAGGGCATCACCCGCACCACACACCCGGAGTGCAGGAAGGATGAACAAGAACCTGTTGGTTAAGGGCTCTGGGGTCTTGGAGGGAAGCAGACCTAGGGCTGAAATCATCCGCACCACTAGGAGCCAAGAGTTGCAGGTAAACTGCAGAAAACTCAAGGGCAGCTGTGGCTAGGATCAGTGTTAGCGGGAAGCATGGAGTTAATCGGCCGTGGGAGGGTTCCCTCTCCCACAAGGAGAAAAAGGCATCACTTTAATAAGCTGTCCTGGTTCCAAATCAACCCTGGCATTGCAGGAAGCGAAGGGGGAAGCACAGCTGAGAAATTGGATTAGCTCTTTGATGCTGGGAACTGTGCTGGCGGCAGCCGCTGCTGCAGGAGGCAGGGAAGCATCGAGAACTGAGCCTGCCATTGGCAAGCCAGCCCCAGACACCTGAGGCTTCCCAGGGAGGCGTGTTCCGCCCCTATCAGGTTTCCTATTGGCAGAAGGTGGCAGGTGTGCCCTGGAGTGGACGGTAACAGAAGTCCAGGCCCTCACCACTGCATGGCTGGGAGGTGCCTTCGGGCTTCCCCTGGAGTAGATGATGAGCCCCAAAGACCTCAGGGAGTGAGACAATGGGGAAGGGGGAGAGGAGAGGCCCTCACAGTTGCATGTTCTGTAAAGCATAGCGAAAGAGCTTGTGTGTGGCTGGGAGTCAGAGGGCCTAGGTTCAAACCAAGACTGCTACTTCATGCCCACGTGTCCCTGGGAACAAGTTAACTTAAATTTTTTTTTTTTTTTTTTTTGAGATGGAGTTTTGCTCTTGTTGCCCAGGCTGGAGTGCAATAGTGGGATTTCACCTCATCACAACCTCCGCCTCCCAGGTTCAAGCAATTCTCCTACCTCAGCCTCCTGGGTAGGTGGGACTACAGGCATGTGCCACCACGC
>NW_022442781.1:0-4197 GCF_009761245.1 Sapajus apella
TGCTCAGCTCCATTAATAAGCCCTGGAAGGCTGATAATTGGGGATTCGTGGAGCCTACAGTCTTTCAGTAAGCCAGGTTGTTATGGAAACCAGAGGCAGACCTCCATGTCCATATTATTGATCCTAAACAAAATAAAAGTGGGGAGTTGGAAAGAATCATTTCAATCCATCCTCTCCCCTGCCCCTCCCAGCCCCCATCATTTTATTTTAGAAGTTCACTACCAATTTTCACACAAGAGAATTCACAACTCTTCTCTCTTTTGGTTTCCTTCTCAGCACTCCCCCACCCCTTCCTTAATTACAGCTGACTGTTTTGTCACCTCTAGCAGAAAAATCAGCTGAGCAGGGTACCAAAGGAACACCAGAGTAGACACTCTAAATCGAATTTAACACCATAGCAGTAATGCTGTTTGAGCCAAGAAAATCAGCAATGAATATCAATGTGCTTTCCTCATCATTAAAGTAATAATAAATAATAATTGGACAGGATTTTTTAAATGGTCTCAGAGTCTCCCCATGGCTCTTAATACCTTTTGTTCTGTAGCAAGACGGCCAAGCCACCACCCACGATGAATCCCACGATGAATACAGGCACCCCGTGTGTTGAAAACGGGACCCAGCTCTCAAACCGTCAGAGAAAAGGGCGTCATTTCCTTGGACTACTTTTAAAATTTAGCTGACAATCTTCGTACAATAAAAATCCAATTACTCCTTTTGGTTAATAAATTCAGGCATGATGCCAGGAAGACAGCTGACTCGGAGGCCTAGAGAGAGCACTAAATGAATCCAGCCTAGAGGCTACTGTGGGCCCAGAATCGCCACGTTGGTCTCTATGCTGAAAAGACCAGGACACTATTGTTTCTTGCTGAACTTCCCATCTCATCCCAGCAGAGGGCACCAATGTAATTCTGTTCCCAGCTGTGGCGGCTGCTTGGAAGGCAGGCATGTCACTCCGGGAAGAAATGACCCCAGACAAACCGCATAGCAGTGCAACAGGAACAACTATTGTGATTGGGTCCTACTTTGAAGTTAATCCTAAATCAAGTTTTATTTTTTGGTCTTTTAGATATGACCAAAAACTCAGTCTAAAATTAGATTGTTAAGTCTCTTTAACAAATAAGCCGAAAGTATTGTCTTTGAACTGAATTCATAAGTGTGGATTGTGCTTTGTGTACACTTCATAGAGACATCAGAGTCATTCTGGGAGCAAAACTAATGTGGTGAAGTAAAAACTTTAACCACCCGCTATTTGCTGTTGGACCAAAACTGAAAACTTCTGACCACTTCAAGGTCCAACATGCCCTACCCTCTCCTCACTAACACAAACTACTAAGGCCAGTATCCTCACCAGTGCTTCATCATAATGCTCATTTCTTTTCTTCAGACCCTACCTGCTATCCTGGTCTCTGAATTCTTTTGCCACAACTGTAGACTGCAGTTTGCAAGCAGTCACAAACTTACCTTGTTCTGTACTGTCCTGAGTCTTTTTGTTTCTGCTTTAAGGGCCTTACTTTTCTTTCCATCCAGACTGTAACATCCATGACAACAGATGTCACTTTTATAATCTACATCCCTCACAATGCCTGTGTAGTACTGAAATTAAACCTATTAATAAGTACAAATTAATTGAATGACAGTAGAATATACCCATTGCGACATCTGGGTTTTTCTCCTCTATTCTGATGCTAACTCATTGTGGGACCATGAACAGATCACGCAACCTGAATCCCAGAACATGGTTCATTGTTCGTTAAAACACAGGCAGGCACAACTTCTCCTGGAGACTGTTCAAGCACAGTGGATCATAATATTTTCGTGCAGTGGTCCCAGTAGAGTATCTGATGAAAGACAGGGTCATTTTGCCAAGGATATCATCCATACGCACACACGGTATATATAACGTGCTGCAGATAATCTTAGGAGATTAAAGGACCCTCTTAAACCCTATCCAGTTCCCAGGCCTAGGCAATTTTTAAGTTTCCTTTTAGGTCTAAAACTGTAGGACTGAAATCCAAGATGTGACAAGTTATAGCTGGTATCAACCTGGAAAGAGTGTGTTAGCTATTTCCCTTAAGGTATCCCAACCTTTTCTATTGAATCCCTAGATTGCAGTTTCTGAGGGACCAATTACACGAAGCCCAAATTAATCGTAACATCACTACCTGGTGGCCTTGCCTGACTTCCAGGCTCAATCATTACTGATAATGTAAGGACTCGGTAATGTTGCTGAGCTACAAGGTAGGCCAAATAGAATAGTCTCTGACTCCCAGAAGGGACTGCAAACATTATGTGTCTCTCTTGCTGGCCATAAATCATGTCCTATTTGCACGTTTAATTTCCATCATAAAATCAGTTGTAATACAAAGAAAAAAAAAAAGTTTCCCAAAAGCTTCAACTGAAAGGAACAGGAACAATGGCGACTCTCTATTAGGCACTTACTATGTGTTCAATAAAATACCAAAATAGACCTTTTTTACACATGATCTACTTAATACCGACAACCCCCAAGTTCAGCAATGAGGATCTTTTATTTCACAATGACAAAGCTTGTGTTGAGTTAATGGCAAGAGCTGGTTAGGGACTGGGCCATTGATTCAAACATAGATAGGTCCGATTCCAAGACCTCTCTGATATTTCTCCTGTGCTGCAGGTCTTCAAGGAAGAGACTTGGCTAAATTACTGGTTGTTGCAATTCTGTCTATTTTTGCAGTATCCGTTGAATAATACATTTGTCTTTTGTATTATTTTGAATACAAAATAGTAATTTGAAATACTTTACTTTGGGTCACCAAAAAACCATTGTTCTCTTTATTTGCTGGATGAAATAATTTCCTCTGCTAACTATTTCACCTATAGGAAGAGGACAGATTATCCATGCTTTTACCATTTTCGATATAAAGATTTGCCCAGAGGGTCTTCGTACGGGGAGAGGAGAGTATGAGGTTGAAGAGTGATTATTTCAGATTATCAGAAGAAAACTAAGGCAAAATGATATTAATTGAGGACCTACTCTGTACCTGGTTCTTTAAATAAATATGTTACTTCATTAAATCCTCACCCACAACTGCTTAAGGGAAACATTTTAATCTCCATCTTATAGACGAAGACACTGAAGATCATACAAATCATTAAAACCATGCAGTGAGGAACCTGGCGTTGAGCCTAGGACTGTCCAATTCCAAGACTGTTTCTCTATGAGGTGTTCAAAGTAAAAAATGTTTCTGAAACATGCCTTGTAATCTGAAACTTAGTATCAAAATAGACCTGCGTTTAAAGTTGTGAGATAATGAAACTCAATCCTTTTCTTTTCCTGTCTGGAAGCAAGCAGAGACAATGTCTCTTGGTTTGTTGAGGCAGCGCTGGCTGCGGACCGATGCTGCAGAAGGGCTCAGACAATCATGGGCAGGGGGTGTAAGGGGGTCTCTCCTAGGGGAGCTGTGCCCCATCTGCTACTTAGATCTGCTCAAAGACAGAAAATCCATTTGCTAAGGAACACTTTAACTCCTGCTGTTTGTGAAGCCGAGAACAGAGAGCGCTAGTGCTGGAAGATCCCGTAAAACCATCTTCTTTTACCAGCAAGGAAGGTAAATTGGCCTTGGCCACGGCCAGAGAGCTTGTCAGAAGCAGAGCTACTGGAAAACCACTTCCATCTCTTGGTACCCAGCTCAGTCTTCAGCACCCCTTCAGTCCTGATTCCCACTTTTTCGCCTATTACCCTGCATCCTCTTTTCTACCCTCTCTTCTTTCTCCACTTTGCCCTTGCTTATTCTTTCTGCCTCCCCTGATCAATTTCTGGTCCCCTTCTGCTTTTTCTCCCTCTATATTTTTTCTCCACTTTCTACCCCATTATTCTTCCCTTCTACTCTCCCTTTTCTCTATAGGAAGTGAAGAATCTCTATCCACAACCCCATCTCGTTCCTCCTAAGGGCCCACCTTCCTTTTTCACATTCTGACCAATTTTCCCTCTGAATCAAATATCCTCATTCAGACTCAGAGTGTCTGGGAGCCTGGGAGATACTTAGAAATAGGTCATGGAAAAGAAGTTGCTGATGTATAAAATTCCAAAGAACTGGGCTGCAAGCAATAAAAATGGACACTTGCCTGAAAAAGTCTCAGCTTTTCTTGTGGGGTTTCAAATTTGAAAACTTAAATGGTTCTTTTCCTTTCAAGCTGTTTATGAAAAGAAATCTCTCCATA